>NW_026562477.1:0-172500 GCF_027474105.1 Poeciliopsis prolifica | reverse complement strand
ACTTTATGACAGACATATTGTGAAACCAGACCCCATGAGCAGAGATCGGCTCACCTTGCCGTAGGCTCCTTTGCCCAGAACAGTGAGGAGCTCGAAGCAGTCCGGTCCAACTCTCTCGCTGTCTCTGTTGACGTTTTCACTGGTCAGCTCCACCTCCTCCGTCTGACCGCTGCCATGACATCACAGCAGGAGAATTCAGCTCACTGCAGCATCTACATCTGTCTGGGCTTCGTCTGAACTCACCTGTCAGGTTCAACAGCTGTCACCTCACACGCGTCCTCCTGGAGATGAAAGGTTAGAGGTCACTTGTCGTCTTTGTTACATCGTGGTGATGCATGATCCAATCATTGCTCACCTCTGTGTCGCTGCTGACCTCCGTCTCCAGGTCGATGTCAAACACTCCAGCCATCCTAACAAACAACATATCAGATACTGTAAATCAGTTTATTTGAACTTTGGTTTGTTAAAACTATTTCAGAACTCCTCTTTAAATCGTCATCTGGCCAGATAAACAGATAGATAAACAGAAGGTTGGAGTAGGGGATATGATCCTTGTCCAACCTGATGGATGGAAAAGATAGTTTAAACAAGGATAGTAGCAAAACCCCCTACAGTTAATGTTACACTGCATTGGATCAAGGTTTGTTTCCACAGTAAGGACCTGGTTGAGGTCGGTCAAATAGGAGTTGGGTGATTTTTGTAGTCAAACTACAGCAGTGATGTTTGACAGCCAAAGACAAAGTCACATCTCTGATTACCAGGATGAAAGAAACATAAAAAACAAATAAAATCAAGTTTATCAAAGATAAAGAATCATGTTTCTGTAACATGGACACCACTGAACCACATCAAGGGAAAGTCACAGTAGCACCACACAGACTGCTGATGAATAGGACTAAACAATATTCCTTTTGACACAAAAGTAGCTGAGGTTCAAGTGGAGGTCATGGTGTACAATGTTTAAAAAAAAGAAAGAAAAGAAACAGCAGCAGAGTCACAACAAACAAACAAAAACTGCAGCCCGCAGTAACATGCAGCTGCTGCAGGTCATGGAGCGAGTCATTCAAGCAGAACTGGAGGAGAAAAGTAGAGGGAGGAACCTGACAAAGGTGGAAACACTAAACAACAACCTGTAATCCTGCTACTGACAGGCCACGCCCACCTGCTGCTCACCTGGTTTCACAGCCTGAATAAAACTGCAAATTCAAAGTCAGTCTTTATCTTCAATTTTAAGGGTTTCAGGTTTTTTTTAGTTTAAATTAAATTAAATTAATTTTTTTGTTTAGTTTAAATTAAACTAAATTACAAAATAAAATAAAGACCCAAAAAGCCACAATGTGCTTCAAGTTTTCTCGAGGTGGGAACTTTAAATCCAACTAAAAATAAAAAAGGTTTCCAAGATTAACCCTCAAGCACAAGTCCCTAATTCTAAGTTCAATCTTTGATTAACTCATTTTACTCAGATTTTGATCAATAGTGAATTGAAGCTTTATTTTAAAGTTACAAGATGGAAGGAAATAAAAACAAAACACAAAAAAACTTTTAAACACCTGGATTTCATGTGTTTTTCTTAGAAAATAATATATTTAAATTTCAACTAAGTGAAAAAATAATTGCTGGTTGGACCGAAACCAGGAAATTCAGAACAACGTGTTCATGACCGAAGGTTTTGTTCAGACTGGACTCGCAGAAAACCGGACACTCCTGGGTTTTCTATAGAAAGTATCTGACTGAGAAGAATATTAACTGTTACTGCGACGACTGGAAATAAAAACCTGCTCTTCCAGTCAGTGGCAGGAACGAGCTAAGTGAGCTAACTGCTAGCACTGACAGCTACAAACAAGCTAATGCTAAAGCTCACCTGAGACCGATCCGTCTTCCGGTGCCTTCCGCGCTCTTCCGGTCCCTCAGTCCGTCGCTTTAAATTCGGAACAGTTCTCAAACTGTCAGAACCAGCAGGGCTTTCATCGCTGTTTAGCAGATAGCAGCGGAGTCAGCTGGTTGGACGCCCGTCAGCAGGGCACCGTGAAGCCGCTACCGCGCTGCGGCGGACTCCCCAGTAAGGAGGGCAGCGATTGGTTGTTCTAAAAGTGGCAGGTAGTCGCGTCATGACGTAATCGCAATTTACATATGGTCTATTTAAATACGTAACTTATGTGTTTTAACAACTTTTGTTAAGTATGGAAGTCTTTAAATACCGGAGCTGGACAATAAAGTCAGGAGCGATATCTCATTATAACAAGAAAACCTGTTTCTACTCTCAATGAGATATAAAATCTCATTCAAAACAAAGTATATTTTATTATAAATAAAAAAGATCAAAACAGCAACGCCTCTGGGGATCATTACATGTCTGCTAGAGAAAGGAGAATTAGAAAGAGTTCGTAATAAGTCATAACCTGTCAGACCAACATATTTTATGAAGATATTTTTATTTCTGTTAAGTTTAGGAACATGCAAAGGATTATTTTTATTCACTAACAGTTTGCATAGAGCAGGAATGACTGGGCAGCTTGTGACTAAATATATTTGTCCAGCTCAGTCGACATTGTTCCTACATGGATTGATAAAATATATTACCCTTAGATAACATTTTATTGACCATACAAATTTGAAGATCACCACTGGCAACAAAAGAAAATGAAACACATCTGTCAGAGTAATGTTATTTAAATTATTTTGATTCAAATGCATCTGAATCATCCGCATCCCACCCATTCTTCAATTGGCAACACAGACAAAGCAACAGTTTTGGTTTAAAGATCTTTGTTTATTTAGTTCATTATTTCTCTGTTATTTGTTTTCCATAACTTAACTTTCAAAATACCTGCTAGTTTTGTGGCTTTCATTTCCTCTTTAGCCATTTCACACTTTCAGCACGGAAGCACGACAAAACTCAGTTCACTCTTCCCCTAAAAAAGTTTATTTATGTGGAAATTAAACCCCAAAAGGAAAAACTTACAGCATAATTCAGACATGAACTTTGAATGGATCTTGATTTGATCTCAAATGAAGCCGAAGGAGGCTTTAGGAGCGGGGAGTCAAACAGAATGGAGGAGTGGGCTTTCAGTGGAAAGAGTGGGTTGTCTAAAGGAAGTCAGTGTGGTCTGCAGAAACTGAAGCTGCTCTCACCAACACAGTGATAAACCAGATGAAGGCAGACCGGATTATGATGATTCTCATTTGTAAGTAATGCAAAAATCTTTTACTTTTGGATAGATTCAAGTTTAGTCGGTGGAATCAGTAAATCTCCTCAGCTAAATCTGAGGCTTTTATTACAATCTTTGATGAAGATGTGGGATCAGAACAATGAATTATGGCAGCAGTTGGCATAAAAATATGCATTTTACCATCATAACCATGAAGAAGATGTAAAAGAATTTCTAAAAAGGTATTTAAATCTAAAACTAAATAAATAGTTACAAACTGAAGCTGAGAAAACAGAACCAAGATCTTGAGGGACAAGAACAACAGCTTTAGTTTTTTAATTAAATGGATAAAAAGAAGATTCAATCCAAAGTTTGGTGGCTAACTAAACATTTTACTCATTGATATTCTAACTACTTGGTGCCTTCAGGGAATCATGGTTTAAAGACTGAGCAGATCAGAGAACTCAAAAACCTTCCACTTATTTTACATTTGGTGAAACAATCTCATGTCTTGATGCAGAGCTCAATAACAATAATAATAATAACAATAATAATAATAACAATAATAATAATAATAATAATAATACCATTGCTTAAAATAGAATTGCTTGCTACTGATCTTAATAATCAAATATTATGTCCAAGCAATTTGCACTCTGTTAATTAGGGTTCAATATAATTAGCAGCTTTATGTTGACTGAATAGAATTATTATTATTATTTTCTCACAGTGAGAAAATTCAGGTGTAACAGCAGCAAAGTGACAGAAAATTGAGGCATATCAGATAAGAACCAGCCTCTGTTCTTCACATGTAGTCGGGTACTGTCAGAAACTTTGTCTAAATTTGTTCTGCTTTGGTCCATTTGATCCCCTCCAGGTTTCATCACCATGTCCAGCTTTTGGATGCTGTTTGTTCCAGCTGCTGAGGTCCAGCAGGTCCTCTTTGGTTCAAACGTCACTCTGGGGTGCAACATCTCCTACCTGTACGACATGACAACGTGGCTGAAGCAAAACCCAGACCTCATTCCTACCGTGGTCCTCCACGCCAGCCTCCGGGAGGGACGGCCGGTTGAATGTAGGCCAGAACTTTTAGTCCTGATCCAGAAGAATTCAATTTGTTTGTGACAGTCCAAATTAAACACTAACAACTACAATGTCTGTTTTCAGTGTTTCAGCTCAGTCTTCGTCATTCAGCGAGTCTCATGAATCGGTCTCTAGCCCTGAAGATCACGGCTGTTGAAGTGGGGGATCTGGGCCTGTATTACTGCATTGCCAACATGAATGGACGTCTGATAATTGGGAAAGGAACACGGATTCATAGTAAGCATTCCTGACTTCATTTATGACATTGCATGATGCAGAACATCTGGATTTTCCTGAACCATAAAACTTTGGATTTCCCTTTGCAGGACTGTTTAAGGATCCAAATATTTTCCTATCAGCAGTCCCCTACATGATATGCTAACATCATTGGGCTTCAGCCTGTACACACTGATTGCAACATCTATGTTCTGAACTTCTAGGGATGACAAATGCAAAAAAATTGCAGTTTATATGGAGTTAATGAGTTCCCCCCAATGCAAACGAAAAGTTCAACAAGACGTCTTATAGAAGCTGCAGTCAGTGCTCCACTAAAGGCCGTTGCTTTGACTTCTTTTTATCAGCTTCTTGCATCTCGTTCTGATCTTGTGATGATGCTCCCATCACTGAATAGCTTTGACATGAATCTATGGATGACAGCATCTATCAATACCTTTGTAAACAGAACGCTGCTGTGTGGCGCCAACGTTCTTCTTCTGTGCTTTGGAGTCATAAACTGAAGTTTGATTGCGGTTAATTAGTAGCATGAACTAACGCATGAGCCACACAAAAACATATTTCAGCAAAATAAATCTGAATTGAGCATGAAGGCCTGGTGTGTGAAGATAAGCTCAGGTCATTGCTGATGTCTTTCCATCCTGGCATTGTGTTACCACACACAATGCTTCAGAGCAGCAATCTGTCAACGTTCCTGCTCTCAAAGAGCTGATCCTCCGTCTGCTACTTTCTTAAATCACATGCTTCGAAGCAGCAGGGGTCCACTTTGGTTTTCATACCTAAGTATGAAAATAGCTCCTCTATTTTGACTAGTTAGACAATTAATCAGAATCAGAATAATCCGAATAACAAAATCTGTTTTTAGATCATCATCATCATCACCATCAAAACCAAAAACAGACATTTTGGTAACCTGGAATCCGGTTTGGTAGACTTTTTATCTCCTGATAGCTCTTTGTATTTACCATGACTCTACAAGATGATATGTATTGTTTTATCAGGTACAGTTATTAGAATAAACTGTAAACAAGCAGCATATTTTTACATTTAGGTTAATGTTGTGTTCTTGGATATGTGCACTTCCAGATTCCTCCCAGTTTCTGTTCCAGCACTGGTACTCTGCAGCTGTGTGTTCTGGGCTGCTGATTATGATTGTGACGGTTTGTGTTACTCATTGGAAAACCAGACAGAGGAAGTGAAGAAAACCAACAGGAACTACAGCAAACAAGCAACTAAAATACAAAATGATGCCACAGCACGGCGAGTATTCACACTGCAATCATTCAATTAGCCTATTTCAAATATATGGACCCACCATGAGGCTAAATTGTTTATGTCCTTACAAATATTGGAAGGATGTAATTATTTTTCTTTGTATTTTGTTGTTGCTTGTGTTTTCATTTGTGCATTTAGTTTGTGTAATTTTGTTGTGAGTAGTTTAAATACTTTATTTATTTGTTATACTTGTACTTTGTAAAGATATTTGATACAAAACCAAAGAAAAGCTTGAACCATATCTCTGGTATTGACTCCTCCCCTTATTTTTTGGGACATAAATATTTAAACATTCAACTGTGTTAATTTATTCAACCTTAATTTTGAAATAGAAAGATATTGTTATATTATTATTATCATTATTATTATTATTATTATTATTATTATTATTATTATTATTATTATCATTATTATTATTATTATTATTATTATATTATTATTAGTAGTAGTAGTAGTAGTAGTAGTAGTAGTAGTAGTAGTAGTAGTAGTAGTAGTAGTAGTAGTAGTAATATTAGTAGTAAAGTGTTTCTTGAGAAGAAGGACAAAACTGGTCCTATGGATGAAGCACAAAATTTTAATAAAATTTACACAAAATATATTTTTTCCAAATATTGAACTAAACTAACCTGGGCCATGTGACACAACAAAGTATGTTTTCTTGGTGTTTGCTGAATATTTTTTTATTTTAAACATTTTAGTAGGTTAATGGTATTGGAGCAGAACTCAATAAATTATAATAGCTTAAAACAATTAAAGAAATACTAAGATAATATATTATAAAAATTAAGTATAAGTATTGAAATAAATAATTATAAAAGTATCAATAAATTGAATTAAATCAGTTTTATATATTTTCCAACTGAATTAAAAAGCAACGTAAAAAAAATCAGGCATTATTGGGGGCATCAGAAGTCCTGAGGACCCCAGGACCTCCTCCTTCCTCTTCCTTTGCTAACAGGGCGAAGCAGCTCCAGCTAGCTCATCTTATTCTTTAGTTTTTTCTTCTGTTTCATTCCTAAGTTGTTCATCACAACCATATTGTGTCAACAACATAACTGACAGTTTTCAAACCTTTGGTGAAGTTTTGTGGAATAAATGCTTAATCTCAGGAAACTACAGATTTCATGGACCTGATGAGCTGCAATATGGCCGCCTTCAGAATAACATCATAGAAATTGAGGTAGTCAGTTTAACTGACATTGTGACTCTTTAAGTGATAGTGACCTTAAATTTAATGCATTTTACATAAATGGCATTACTTCACATGCATGAAGTTTTTCTTTACTCAATAGTTGTCACCACATTCAGTTCTGTGTCAACTCCATCAGATGGACTTCTTGGTGTTTTTTTGTTTTAAATAATATTTCAATTGCATTTTGTCTGTAAAACTGAGTAAAAATATCACTAATAGGGTCATTAAAAAATTGTTTATTATTTATTTTTGTCAGACGGTGTTGACAAAGTTCTGGGTCAGATCCATTAAAAATGTAATAAAAAAATGTTGCAACTGGTAGCCTGCACCTTACCACCTTTACATTTCCAAAACATATTTGTCATATTTATATCAATAAGCTTGAGAAGTAATTTTGGATTTTTTGGGAAACTTGAAACGCATTTTGTCCCACTTCTCCAGAATATTTTACCTCGACGCCACATCTCTCTCTTTCCTCGATACTTGGGAGCGTTTACCAGAACACACGGTCCGCATCATTTGCACTCCGGCAAGAGAAACGGCGCGCCGGATGGGTGGAGCTTATATAAAACCACCGCATTACTTACTCCGACTCACTAGGACTGAAGGCATCGCTAAAGGATTACTTTAAATCAGTGTCAAGTGATGTGAAGGAAAGTAAGATTGAAAACTCCAGGCTGTGTATATTTTCTCTCGACTGAGTCTTCCTCGGAGAATAACTTGCCCTGCTTTTCCTCACCGGTACATGCTGTTCATTTCAAGTCCTTGTTTGTCGCTCTGATTCCTGGCAGGTTTACGGTCAGGAACAGCGGAACTGTTCTCAATCCAGGTTTTAAACGGAACGGAACAATTTCAGGCCGATCCTGACGGAGCTTGGAAAAAAAAGCTAACGCCCGAACAGGGACTTGAACCCTGGACCCTCAGATTAAAAGTCTGATGCTCTACCGACTGAGCTATCCGGGCTCTGACAAACGCTGCAAAGATGATGAGAAATATTCCTACAGCGAATCCTGTGTTTCCGTTTGGGTTCAGATCCAACCGTGTAAACCTCATATCATTATGATCTGTGTTACAATCAGCTCTACCTGCCACTCTCACTTTCAAATGGCAATTTCAGAAAATATCAAGAAAGAGTGACATTCTGGATAAAATGCTATTTGGATTGTATGCCATTATATTCGTCTCTGACGCCTAACAAGGAAATGAAACTCCAAAACACACCAAAACTCGAAAGCAACCCGAAAACACTGCAAACAAAAAATGCTGCACAGAAACCAACAGCAACCGAGACAGGAAACCAGTTTACCTGAGTACACAGATGTGGAGGAGGAGGCAGGAAAAAAGAGCAATGATGGACCAGACCTGTCAGGCTCAATGTGGTGTCACAAGATGACATGTTTGTTCTCTAGATGGACTTGAAGACAACATGTTTAAATGCCACAATTTATATTCAACTGAGTACTAAAGAAGGAACCTCAGAAAAAGACTGGTGTGTAAACTGCAATTATCCCTGTGTGGACTTAAACACATGCAAGCCAGATTTAGGCTGATAAGTAACTTCATATTCATAAAGATATATGCCTACTTTCATGTTGACAGTATGAAAGTAACACATAATGTTAATGATTTTAAATTAATTTTTAATTGTACTTTCATGATCATTTCACAATGTAGTGATTTCATGCTAACTTTATATAACTTATCCCAAAAAAGTCGTTTTCAAGTACCTCAAAGGAGAACATGATCAATGTCGGTAATTTATTCAAAGCATCCAAATTGTGACCATTTTAGGCCAGCATATCAATTGAAAAGTGTGGAATAGTTATTTATAATTTGAGCTCCATGACCTAAATAGATTTTACTGTTACAAATAGAAAACAGAGTCTTCACTGGATGCTTCCTGTGAAACATAACTCTTTAGCTGTGTGCTGCGTTATAACAAATCATTCCCTCCAAACTTAAACATGTGCAGGGAAGTAAAAGAATTTTTAAGTGAAAAATAAACGACAGGCCCCAGCGAGATTTGAACTCGCGACCCCTGGTTTACAAGACCAGTGCTCTAACCCCTGAGCTATGGAGCCTGGGATACCGGACATGACGTCATTTTCACTTATATCTTATCGACAAGTGGAGTAAAGTGATCGTAATGTGTATGTTTTATTTCTCGTGGTTTAGTGAAGTAAAATGTTCGGATTCAAGGATATTTAAGTAAATATGGAAATTAAATCTTAAAAATCAAACCTCGGACCGAACCATTTAAATTCAGCCTAATCACAATTTCTCCACCGGGTGGCGACATTTCATCACTTTTTCAAACGTTGCAGCAAACGACTAGACAGAAAATGTAAAACAACAACATGGATTTTAATGTGTATGCATCCCTTTTATTTTATTTGTGCGTGGAATAAGATGTAAATGAAATGAAGAGTGGAGAAAGGCAGTTTCTGTCCTGGTTGAAGCGTGTATCCTGCCCAGTGGGTTTCTAGGCGTGGTGAGTGGAGGGAGCTGAGTGGTTGGGGCGGCTGTTGTCCTCCTCCACTCCAGACTCGCATCCAGTTTTTCGGCTGCAATGAAGCGAAGATGGACGCGAAAGGATAGAATAAACATGGTAACAGCGTTTTTCTCCTCCTAAGTTCACCGGGAGGAATTTTCCTCCCCGCTTGGTTTATTTAGATCAGATAAAAGTTGGGGAGGATTTGTCTTTGTGTGGAGTGGAGGCAGACGGAACCATGCTGGAGCCCAAAGGGTAGATTGAATTCATGAAGGAGTTCGTTAAAGTTTGTTCCAGCCGTCTTGGATCCGGAGGGAGGACGCAGGAGTCCAACAGGTGAATCCTTCACTCATTTGCAGCTTTAGGACTCTCCTGGTGTGAATGTGTGATCAGTTCGGTTCCTCCAGCGGGGAACAAAGGCTCGGTTCGGGTTGGTGTGTCAGCTTGTGTCCCGGGGATCCAGACCGGTTGAACCCGTTTTTCCTCTCCAGGCTGGGAGTCGCTGGATGAAGCTTTCCGGGTCGCTCAGTCCCTCACAATAAGTAATAAAAGGGGAATTGAAAGCGAATTTCAACACAGAAGTGTTGGTGGGGTTTCTCTGCCCTTCTGGTTCCGACTGATCCCTTGGCGTGGGGGATCCACAGCACGGAGGCGGAACATCCCTGACGACAGCGCGAAGCTTTCTGCGCTTTCTGCGCTCTGAAGGCCTCAGGATCGGCTGCGGACCCAGCGCCCGGCCGGCCGGAGCCGCTGCGAGCCCGTCTGGAAGGGGAAACCTCGGCCGAGAACAGGCCGGCCTCAGGCTCAGATCCGCCTTTTCGTGCCTGCTCGGTTCCCGGGTGTTTTGTCCACGCGTTCCGGTGGTCTAACAGGGCAGGACCGAGGTTTGCGTCGCCCCGCTGCCATGAGAGAAGCCCGGATCTCTGTGGAAGAATGCGCCGCCTGCTCCCGGTGCTAGCTCCTCCGCGGCTCCATGTAAGGCTCCGAGCCCGGATATCTGCTCGCTTCAAGGCATTATATGATGTTATTATTCACAACGAGGTATAAATGTGTCCACAGACTCAGAGAGGAATAGATTGCAACCAGATGACAGGGAGAAAATCAGCGCTTTGTGTCTGCTGGCCTGCGCTCCGGCCAGCTCTTCAGCCCGTCTTTCCTCCTGCTTTAACAGCCATTTACTCCCCAGGGCCACAGTAACAACATGCTCCTGGCCTCCGCCGTGGTGGTGTGGGAATGGCTCAACGAGCACGGCCGGTGGCGGCCCTACAGCCCCGCCGTCTCCCACCAGATCGAGGCGGCCATCCGGAGCAGCGACCCCCGCGGAGGGAGCGTGGTCCTCGGCCAGGTCGACAGCAGGCTCTCGCCCTACATCATCGACCTCCAGTCCATGCACCAGTTCAGACAAGATACAGGTGAGCTGGGAGATGATGAAGGTCTTATCTGGGGTTGTTGAACTTATAATGAAAGTTGACTCCAAAACACACCAATATGTGCAAAATGACTGGAGTTGTGGAGGATGAATCTGGTTGTTTTGCTCTCAGCTGTTTGCCAGATGTTGGCCTGCACATCATTTCAGGAGGAAGCCTGCAGTTTGAGAGCCCCTAAATGGACACCGTGTGTGTTTTTCATGGCATTAAACTTTGCATTTTTTGGATGTAAAACTATTCAGCACACCCTTCATGCGTTGCTGCTTTCTCTGGAACATCAGCACACGGCTCCATGTGTTTGGACTGTTGGGCAACACCAAGCTTTGAGTTTCACATACGTCAGCAGTGATTTTTGGAAAGTGAATCTTGTGGATGTGTTTTCTCTCCAAACTCTGGTCATTGGCTGTTGACGTTTTACAGCAGTTGTGTCCGGCTCCGTTGAGCAGAGCAGAAACCTCAACATTTTACTCCATGCATCCTAAACCCAAGGATCAGGTCATTTGTTTATCCCTCAAGGAAACTAAATGTTGTTGTAATTCATATCATCCACATATCTTCAAAGACTCGTTGTGGTTGGTGATTCTGTGGGCAGAAAAACATCTCCACTAGCAGTCAGTCTTGCAGTGAATGTGTAGAAGCCTCTGACTGCAGACGGTTACTGTACCATCCCTGTTCCTCACGATGGTTTGAACTTTCTCTCTCTGCTCTTTGGTCCTCTGGGATTTGGGGTCATGAACCTTTAAGATGCTAATCAGCTGCTCACAGTCGTAAAAAACATTGTTGGCATGGTTACGCTTCATAACAACTGTCAGAAAAGTAAGAGCAGAAATCAACAATCGACGGAGGAGCTGCGTTTCATCCCACCACAGGGACTTTTCTCATGATTTAAAGTAAGTTTTTACTTTTACATTTGTTTTTTAATTCTTTGAAGAATTTAAAAGCAGTATCCATTTTTAATTTGAATAAACAAAAAGTAAAAAATACAAGGATTTTTTTAAAAGTACGTTTTAATCTATCCATAAAGCATAAAAATAAAAGTAGTTACATCCATAAATCATATAACCCACCTGCAATATTTCACTCTCAGGTTTTCTGGTTTGATCAGCAGCCATATTCTCATATTTATAATGGAGATCAGAACCGAAAGTCTTCAGTTAAATAATTGATCTGTGAGATTTGAGCCCTTTGTAATTTGATTTATTTCCATAATTCATCAAAATGCTGACATACAAAAAAGCTCATCTG
The DNA here is from genome assembly GCF_027474105.1 of Poeciliopsis prolifica. Taxonomy (NCBI): domain Eukaryota; kingdom Metazoa; phylum Chordata; class Actinopteri; order Cyprinodontiformes; family Poeciliidae; genus Poeciliopsis; species Poeciliopsis prolifica. Next base: position 160,404 of record NW_026562477.1, on the reverse strand, counting down.
GATTTGCGAAGTAGAAAAGATTGTTTTATGGGCGTGGAATGAAAAAAGCAGCACGAATGTCTGAGATTCTGGTTTATGAATCAGAATGAATCATAAACTGATTCTCCTGGATGAAAAGCTGCTTCCAGAGAGGCGGAGATTTGATGTCACATCACCTGTAAGTTCATGTTTTCTGCTGCGTTTCTTCATGAGGAGAACTGAGATGTTTGCTCAGATGTTTCAGGATTCAGTTTTTGTGCCTCAGCCAAACTTCCTGATTCTGCAGACATCGACTACAGAAGGACTGTTGTGGTTCTGCAGGGAAAGTTGGACTTTTCTCCAGAGGCCTGGTCCAGATGTTCCAGGGAAACTGTTGTTCCAGTTGACAGTTTAATGTTTGGTTCTGCTCAGTTCTCTGCTGCAACTCGGACTCGCCGCCCAGCCTGTCGGACCCGCCGCCCGTCGGGCCCGCCGTCCGTCCAGCAGAGTGTTTCTTGGCTGGTCTTTGCTCAGGGTGGAGAAGACGCAGCAGTGTGACGGGCTGGAGCAGCTGCTGCAGACAAACATTTTTGTGCTCTTACGCCTCAAACAGGCCAACAGCTGCAGACTCCTCCTGCAAAGAAAAGGCTTACAAATTCTGTGGGAAGAATGAAATATTTCATGGTCTAATGAGCGCAGCCCCCCTCCTTCCTGAAGGCCTTTGGGTTTTGTTTTGAGATGGACCGACTCAGAAAGGAGTGAGATAATTCCCTCCATCTCCTCTGTCGGGTTTCTTCTTGGTGTTCAGATGCTTTAGAGTTGGGCGAGATACGAGATGCACTCCCTGATTTTCCTTCTGGTTCATTTTAGTCATAGAATCCTGGAATTTCTTATCACTTCTGGACTTAGATTTCTGTTTCTTTCTTTAACTTGCTGCATTCTTCCAGATCTGCATGTTGCTGCAGTGAGAGGGAGGAAGCAGGCAGCCCAGCATGGCTGACAGCATGGCAGCCATCGTGTGTTTGGGATGCCAGGAAGGAGCCGGTTTGGTTTAAATCCTGAATTTTTTCTCAAGAAAGCAGAGAAAACGACTTTAATCTAAACTTGTTTGGTTTGTTATCCTTGGAGATGCTTGGACTTTCTACATTTCGTCATTCTGAAACTCTGAATGTCAACGACTTTAATGGGACTTAAAGTGCAGAATAAACACAAAATAGAGCAGAAATATGAAGAGGGACTTTGAAGATTGATAGTCAATCAATCTGATTGATTTTATGGAGAAGCATCTAGAAGAAAGAGAAGACGTTTTGTGGTCTGATCAGAGGGATCCAAAATGAAACTCCCTGCAGCCTGAAACACTATAAAACATGGTGGAGGCAGCATCATGCTGTGGGACAAGAAAGCATTTTCTCTCAATGAAGCAATTAAACACTGAATACATTTTATTCCAGTGAGAATAAAAACCCAGATTTGGTGTCTTGCTGTGTAACGTTTACTGACCCCTAAAACAAACGGTCCGTCCTGTGGAGCGGCTCAGATGAGGCGTTTAGGGTCCTGGGAGATTTGTGTGTTCCTCCAGATATTACAACAGGTTTCCCTCAGACCAACTCGTCGTCACTTTCCTTTCTTTGTTGGTTTTTTTATTCAGGCTCCAGCTGGGCCGGCTGAAGGAGACACATTCTCAGAGACACACAAAGCTGCAGGCGTTGGGTCACGGTGGAGGGCGGGGGGGGGGCGGGGTCGGTGGGGGGGGCCAGGGGGGGAGGGTCGGGGCGGGTGGGGGTAGGACCAGGGCAGGGGTGGGGGTGGGGCTGGGAGGAGCGGGGCTGGGGTGCGCTCCCCAGAGAACAGGGGGTTCTCTGGGTGTGATGACAAAGGAATGGGAATGCCATCAAAGAGTTAAACTAACCCGTTTGGAGGACTAACTAAGTTAAGCTAAACTAGCAGCTGCATGTGTGTGTGTGTGTGTGTGTGTGTGTGTGTGTGTGTGTGTGTGTATGTGTGTGTGTGTGTGTGTGTGTGTGTGTGCATGTGCGTGTGTGTGTGTGCATGTGTGGTGTGTGTGCATGTGCGTGTGTGTGTGCGTGCGTGTGTGTGTGCGTGCGTGTGTGTGTGTGTGTGTGTGTGCGCGTGCGTGTGTGTGTGTGTGTGTGTGTGTGTGTGTGTGTGTGTGTGTGTGTGTGTGTGCGTGTGTGTGTGTGTGTGTGTGTGTGTGCGTGCGTGTGTGTGTGCGTGTGTGTGTGTGTGTGTGTGTGTGTGTGTGTGTGTGTGTGTGTGTGTGTGTGTGTGTGTGTGATCAGGACGGCTGCAGAGGCGCTCCTGGTTCAGCCGCAGGAAGTTGTTGAAGCTGACACGTTTCCTTGGTTTCCCACCAGAGGAAACGCTTCTGTGTTTATTTGGGTTCTTTCCTGTCTCCAAACAGCTGAGAAGGAAAAGCTGAGAATAACTCGGCGGCGTCCTCTGATGGCGGCGCAACACGTCTGCAGCCACTAATGAGCCTCAGAGACGATCAGGAGAACAAGTGTAGTTTAGTAAAACTCAATGCATATTAATAACAATAACGAGTTCAGTGAGCAGAATCCACAGAACTGAACCAGAGCTCAGGAAGCACACACACCTCCAAATTGCACCATGAACAGACAAAATTGGTTCATCTGTTGATGGAAAGTAAAGATTTTCACAGTAAATTAATCATTCTACTTCTAAAAAACAGTAACAGTTCTTGATCGCATATTTAATAATTAGCCTGAGACAGAGTTTATGAAAATAGAAAACTGATACAAAATCTTTTTATCAATCGGTTAATAATTAGCTATCAGAAATAGGAAAGGTGTTTTTGTCTGAACCTGGTGAAACTAAAACTGCCACTCTGGGCATTCTGGGTAGAACATCGACAGGTTTTCATCTTCAGTTCAACCTGTGTTGATGTTTTTGAACAGTTAGAGCTGTAATGTCTGAATTACAGCTCTAACTGTGTGTTCTCTCAGCAAATGGACTTTTTATGTTTTTTGTAGTTTTTGTGTAGTAAATGATTAATTGATCAGAAAACTAGTCGATGACTATTTAAGAAATTGATTCGTCACGATGAATCATTTCAGCCCATTTCAGACATTTATTGAACGTGTGTCCAATAAATGTCCCTGAGAACATTTGCAGTCTGTTTTCATGGCTTCTTCCTCTCTGAGCGGCGCTTCAGCCCTGTTTCTCTGAGGAGGATGACCTCCGGCGGCTTCATCCAGGATCCTCATGCTGTTCTGGGTCACATGTCAGAACGTCCTCTAAGGATCCTAACTGACCTAAACAGGAAAGGTTTGGTTTGACGTGAAGTCAGACGGTGAGAGAAACTGTTTGAGTTGTGAGAGATGGATGTGAAACCTGGACTGAATCCTCACACAGCAGCGTTTACACACATTTCAGAGGATGTGTGTGTGTCTGTCTGCAGCCCGTGTGGATTCGCTTTTCTTTCATGTAGCTCTTCTTTGGTTCATCTGATCTCTCTCCCAATGCGCTTGTTTTTTTCCTGCATTTTATTCTCACACTCTCTGAAGCTGAAAATTGAGTCTGAACCCAAAACTCAAGGGAGACGACTTTTTCAAGGGGGACAAAGACAACGAGACGCACGCAGAGTAGAAGGCAGCGAGAGTCGGCGCAAAGTCAAAAGTAGGAGAGGGGTGAAAATGTGAGGGAGAGGGCGGAGACGGGAGAACGAGAGGAAACTCTGCTTTATGATGAATGGATAAAACCCCCAGAGGTCAGAGGTCAGACCACTGCTTCTGCTTGGAAAGTTGTTCTGAAACTCTGCGTGTAGAGTTACTGGACCGGGAGGGGCGGGTCACATGAGCAGAACCAGCAACCGGAGCATGATGGAGTCAGAATAATCTCAGCAGCAGGAACGATGGACATGAGGATGAGGATAGTGATGATAGTGATGATGATGATGAGTATGATGATGATAATGATGATGATGATAGTGATGATGATGATTATGATTATGAGTATGATGATGATGATGATAGTGATGATGATGATGAGTATGATGATGATAGTGATGATGATGATGATGAGTATGATGATGATGATAGTGATGATGATGATGAGTATGATGATGATAGTGATGATGATGATGATGATGATGAGTATGATGATGATGATAGTGATGATGATGATGTTGGTGATGATAATGATGATGATGATGATGATGAGTATGATGATGATAATGATGAGTATGATGATGATGATGATGATAGTGATGATGATGGTGGTGATGATGATAGTGATGATGATGATGATTATGAGTATGATGATGATGAGTATGATGATGATGATGATAGTGATGATGATGGTGGTGATGATGATAGTGATGATGATTATGAGTATGATGATGATGAGTATGATGATGATAATGATGATGATTATGAGTATGATGATGATGATAATGATGATGATAGTGATGATGATGAGTATGATGATGATGATAATGATGAGTATGATGATGATGATGATGATGAGTATGATGATGATGATAATCTGGATGACTTTCTCTCTGGTTTATTTCAGACAGTAATGTTAAAGAAAATTTCTTATGTCATTGTTGTCTCTGTTTCTGAATAGTTTCTATTAACTCAGAGTTTATCTAAAACTGGCTAAAACAATTAACTAGATTAATCTCAATGAACCGGTTAGTGAAATAATCAGTTGATTGGTTAATATTGATCAAACAATATCTCAAACAGCAGCAATCAAGCCAAAGCTGTTCTACGTTTTGCATTCAGGTTTTCTGTGAATTTACTTTCACCTGGTTCAGATTCTGTGAAATAAACTTTATTTAACAGCCTTTACTATCCAGTTATAAAGCAGTAAATCCAAAAGATGATCCTCAGATTAGCCGGCACCGTCCTGATGTTCAGTCTGAACATGTTTTTACTAAAGTTATGCTGCCGTTGCTCTTTAGGCTATAAAATACATATTTTCTTATTCAAATAATTTAATTATTTGTCCAGATTCAGGTCTAGTCCAAGTCTAAGAAGCATTGTTTAATCTATTTTAAATCAGAATTGTTTTTATCTAATTAATTATCAGAATGATGAAATAATTGTTAGTTGCTGGCCCTGATTAGTGATTGGATAAATATTCCCTTCCTTTAAAGCGTCTAATTCAGTCCGAGTCTCTTACTAGGAACAGAATTTTTGGATTATATTTTTTCTGGAGAATTCTTTGTGCAGAAACAGAAAGGGAGCGAATAGTTGATCTATTCACTGTAAACTGATCTCTTCTTCTTTTGATTGATCGGCTGAACTCCTGGGTCCTTCGTCTGACCCGACTGAAACTTGGTGCAGAAACCGGCTTGTTTCAAAGTAAAGCTTTAGACAAGAGTTTTTCTCATTCCAGGAACTCAGCCTGTTGTGATGACGTGAGCGGCGGTCAGACCAGTTTCTGTCTCTCAGCTGAACGATGATTCCACTTCCTGTTTGCTGCCTCAGCCTCAACTCTGCTGATCCAGCTGAAAATGTGCCACAGATTGCCCTTTGACCTTCTCCAGTGGGCAGATTGTAGCCCTGGAGCTTCATCAAGGCTTCATGAGTTTTGTCGTTTCTGTCCGCGCTGCGTCAGCGGCCTGCAGCTCCGGCCGTCAGGAGCCTTTTGAAGAGCAGAAAGGTCAGACTGCAGGTCAACCGCTGCGCTTCATGTTGCTGAAATTAGCGATTAGCGTGTTTTGAAGTGAGAAAGTTGAGCTGCGAGGGAGAAAAGTCACAAGTCATGCAGTCACTGTTTTAGAGTGAAGAAGAAGAAGAAGCCTGCAGGACTGAAGGCGGATTCTCCACGATGTTCAGCTGGTTTCACTTTTAACCCCTAAACTCCTGGAATGGGGGAAAAACGTTGAAGTGGAAAATTCTTCCAGACAGAAACCGGACATCTGTTTGCCTGCTGGTCACTCTGCAGGTGTGTGTGTGTGTGTGTGTGTGTGTGTGTGTGTGTGTGTGTGTGTGTGTGTGTGTGTGTGTGTGTGTGTGTGTGTGTGTGAAGGGTCAGAGAACAATGAAGGCCAGATGGTCCTCCCGCTCCAGGCCGCTCTCCGTCACGTTGAAGGCAGATGAACCGTCCGGTCTTCCAGAAATTAAGTTCATATTCATAGAAATGCATGTTCAGGAGACATGGAAGTGAACGTTCAGCTCCGGGTTTTCTAGTATTTTTTGATTCACATCAATAAAAAATGATGATGAAAAAGTATTTAAATCACCCTGAGGCTATTTAGCCCCATGTCTGGGGCCGCACATCGGCCTAGTCAAAGCCTGACAAACACAATGATTACTCCTAAAACAATTTAGGAAGAATGTACAGCTGATTACAATCATATTTTTTAAGATATTAATTATTTCTTCTTTCATCGTAAGAGTGGGAGAAAAAACCGAGGCCGTCTCAACGTTTAGTTTTAGAATATTTATGGATTATAATTTACAGTTATTGTTGGAGGTTATCGGTACGGTAACTGCCCCGGTCCAGGGGTTTCCAAGCTGCGGCCCGGGACCCAATTGCTGCCCCTGGACTGATTTTCTGTGGCCCTGCATGAACTTCCTGAATAATACATATTTGCTGCATGGATACGAAGCTGAAGCAAAACGTACTTTTAATTTGGACCAAACTGTTAACTATCACCAACCAGCAAATGAAACCCAGGGCGACAAAACGGGTTTATGTAGAAATGCATCATTATGATGTCACATGACCAGGCAGACACACACAGGGTGGAGATACTCGCTTGTTACTGTCGGCTCAGATATCAAACGATACAATCGATCATTCAGTCGTCGTTTGATGTTCTGCTGGTTTCTATGGATCGTTATTATGATCCTGTCGTCCTGCCGCCGTCCTGCCGCCGCCGTCCTGCCACAGAGAGCCATTGTTCCGTCGGGTTTATTGGGGTTTAGGGATATTATTGGCTTGGATTGTTTGTTTGGGCCTGAGAGTGAAACAGCATAATAAAGCTGAACAGATGAAAGTTCTGTGATGTGATCTCAGAGTGACTGCATGGAGCTGCAGGGAGTTTTCCCTTCAGGCCAACTATGTTAATGAAAGTCATGCATGAGGCCTCAGAGGACACGACTCGGGACAAATACTGACATCTCTGTCTCCTTCTGCATTTCTGAGACACAAAACCTACAAAACATTCATTTGTAGCAGAAACCTGATCTCTGGGTCTGAGCAGTCCCAGCAGAACTCGGAGGAAACCCAAAGAAATGTTTCTCTGAAGTCCAAACGCATCGCTGGATGAAGCAACATCAGGAACGTTATTTCCTTTTGTCCGTTCCAGGAACCACCATCCCGGTCCGGACCCGGCCTCCGCCCCGGGTCAGGGCTGGCAGTGGGAGTGGGAGAACGACGCGGGAACCTGGACGCCGTACGACATGGAGGTGGCCATCGCCATCGAGAGCGCCCACAGCCGCCAGCAGACCTGCCTGGACCTGACGCCGCTCGGCTTCTGCTACCTCATCGACTTTAAGAACATGACGCAGGTCAGCAGACAGGAAGTGATGGGAGTGTCCTGGTCACTGAGCAGATCTGGTTCTCGCAGCAGTGATTTGGACTCAGATTTTGATAAATATCTGCAGCAGCAGGTTAGAAAAAAGGAGACTAAAATTTTTGCTTTTGATATAGGAATCCGGTTCTGGTGGATCTCTGATGCTCTGAATATCTGTGTTTCACACATCCAAACTCTTTGATGGACTTCCCTTTCCAGTCCTCACAAAGCTGCTTTAATTAAAGTTTTTTCCTTCCACTCAACTTTCCAGTGATGTTCTTGAATCCAGCAAAGACAGTTATTTAAGAATCTCAATTAAATTATGTAAATTAAATTGATTCTTGATTCTGACAAAGTTTTGGTTTTGTTCCGACCCGCAGGTGAACCGGCAGAGCCAGCGGTGCCGGCGGATCCAGCGGCGCGCCGACCTGGCCTACCCGCTGGTGTCCGGTCCGCTGCCCGTCCCCAAAGGAGGCGCGGTGGGAGGAGGGGGGGGCCTGACGGGGGCCCTGCTGGGCGTCGGGGTGTCTGGGCCAGCATGGGGGTGGGAGGCCCCGTCACCTCTAACGGCGGCCTGCCAGTTCTGGGTCTGGGCCAGCCGTGTTCCTGCCAGCAGTGCATGCTGGTCCTGAGCGTGAAGAGCGGTGCAGGAGGCGCAGGAGGCGGCGCCGCGGCCATCCAGACTCTGAACAGGCGGGCTCTAACCATGCAGCGCCCCAAGAACTCCGCCCCCCCTGCATCGCGCCCGCTCAGCCCGTCGAAGTCGGCCACGTTGGGGCGGGGCCTGCAGCAGAGCCCCGCCTACTACCAGACGCTGCCGCACGGCCTGGCCATCACCAAGAACACGGCGTCGCCGCGGAGGAACGCCCAGCTGTTCGCCCAGTCGCTGGCCGCCCTCACCGCCGGCGCCTCCTCCATGGGCCTCTCAGCGCCTTCCAGCAGGCCGCCGCCGCCGGCGCTGCCGCCGCCACAACCGCCGCAGCCGCCCGCCTCCAACCAGAACCCGCCCTCCATTCCGCCCAAGCTCTCCTGTTCCTCAGCAACAGAACCGGTACCGACCGCCACGCTGATCACCCCCGCCAGCGCCGTCACCACGCCCCCCTCCCCGGTTCCTTCTCCGTCGCCCGTGGTGATGAAGCCGCAACGCGCGCCATCGTCGACGGCGGCGTGCCACGCCCCCTTACCGCAGCGGTCCAGCTTGGCCGGGCTGAGCAGGCCGGCGCTGCAGAGGATCGCCATGGCGCAGTCCAGAGCGCTCATCGCCTCAGGGTGAGTCAGAACAGAGGAGGAACGAATGCAACAGGTTTAAACGCTGCAGTCTCACTCCACACCAGCAGGGGGAGTCAGAACCAAACCAAATGACCTCAGACTGTCACCACAGACGAGATGTCATGCTGTACCGTAATGACCAAAAGCTTTCACACTCTTAGTGTTTTATAATGTAGCACAACAGCAGCATATTTATGGAAGTGATATTAACTGCTCTAGACTCCCCCTAGTGGTCTGGAGGACTTCTCTGGCATTTAAAGTGTTTCTTAATTGTTGCTGTTTTTGCTGTTTGCTGAGCCTTTTGGACGTATCAACCCTGTAGAGATTTTATTATAGTTACATTTATATGATTGAAGGGACATTTTTACATGTTCTCACCCACATGGAGAGAACCATTAAGTAACTATGTCAACATCAGTTGTTATGTGTATCATGACTTAAAAGAAAGTTTTTCTTCCTCGTTTAAGACCTTAAAATTGGGTCTCTGTCTCTTTAAAAGCTCCTGCTCTTTGTGAAGCTCCGCCTTCAAGAAGGCGTCCAAACATGGCTCCTTTATTAACCCTTTTCTGCTTTTACCAGCGTTGCTCTGAGACGCAGCTCCTATAATGAGCTCAGCAGTTCCACCAGCTATTTGCTAATAGCTGCTGGCTAGTCTGAAGGAGCTGAGTAGGGGAGGAGCTGCACCTCGGAGGCGGGGCTATGTCCAACCAGGTGTTTTAACGGCTCAGTGGAGATTAAATTGTTTCTCAGTCGTCCATTTTCTTCCACTTTATCCGAGGTCTGGTCGAGGGGGCAGCTTGATTCTTTCATGAAAGAATCAAAGTAACACTCCAGGTTTATTTTTGATGAGGGACAAGCATTATAAGACGACGTAAAGCTGGAAGCAGTCGGTTTTACCTGCTCTGGTCCTTTAACATGAAGGAGTTGATGAACCTGAGCAGTTATTGCATCATGCAGATTATTTCCCTCTGTGATGCAATAAGACATGCTAGTTGTGCCTCAGCATGTCCTGATCAGCAGCCAGTCCTGCTGCAGGCCCCAGCATGCAGCTGCACTCCTCTGATGGTGCCGGTCGGGACCAGACGACCCGGATCATTCCAGTTCTGGACCAAAGTCCAGACAGCTGCAGCTTCCTTGGACATGTAACCACTACACTGGATTTCTCTGAGTCTGTGTAGGATTTGTGCAGCAGAGTTCAAAGGTCAGCACTTCCTCCTGAACCTCAGATCTGTTATGGATCCATGAGGAACGTCAGAATGTGTCCAGAGAAGGATCTCATGGATCTCATGGATCTCATCTCCTCATGGGGGTGATCAGCTTCAACAGGAAGGATCCTGTTGAAGCTTTAATGTCTCATTTGTGATGCTAGTGTGAGGAAGATGATCCATATTTTAACTTGACTTCCTCATGACTCCACACAAAGACTCCTTGTGCTTTGTTGTGATGTTTACTGCAAAACCTGGATGCTGGATGCACAGCGCCTCCTACAGGTTTGGAGGAGTCGACTGAGCATTTTTAGTTCTGCTCCAGAACTTCACCATCGGGAGATCATGATGTAACAACATGGCTCCTCAGTCTGGATCGGATCGGTCCGATAGAAACCAGCTGGAGTAGGCGGCTGTTTCAGTCAGAAACCAGCTGAGAGTGGAAACAGATCCACTTCCTGTCACACAGCCGATCCACTTCCTGTCACACAGCCGATCCACTTCCTGTCACACAGCCGATCCACTTCCTGTCACACAGCCGATCCACTTCCTGTCACAAACCACCTTGGGGCCTGAATCTGCTGTGTGAATCCTCCCATTCTGCTCTCAGTTGGGTGTGTGTGTGTGTGTGTGTGTGTGTGTGTGTGTGTGTGTGTGTGTGTGTGTGTGTGTGTGTGTGTGTGTGTGTGTGTGTGTGTGTGTGTGTGTGTGTGTGTGTGTGTGTGTGTGTGTGTGTGTGTGTGTGTGTGTGGTCTGATCAGTTTTCTGGAGATGCGTTTTGGGTTTCAAAGCACAGTCAGACGTCAGCAGGATGCAGCTTTTATTTTCCAGCTGGGCCTCTTCCTCCTACTCCTCCTGTTTTTCCTCCTCCTGCACCTCCCTCTCCTCCTCCTGCATCTCCCTCTCCTCCTCCTGCATCTCCCTCTCCTCCTCCTGCATCTCCCTCTCCTCCTCCTGCATCTCCCTCTCCTCCTCCTGCACCTCCCTCTCCTCCTCCTGCATCCCTCTCCTTCTCCTGCATCTCCCTCTCCTCCTCCTGCATCTCCCTCTCCTCCTCCTGCACCTCCCTCTCCTCCTCCTGCGCCTCCTTCTCCTCCTGCCCCTCTCTCTCCTCCTGCACCTCCCTCTCCTCCTCCTGCACCTCCCTCTCCTCCTGCACCTCCCTCTCCTCCTCCTGCACCTCCCTCTCCTCCTGCACCTCCCCTCCTCCTGCACCTCCCTCTCCTCCTGCACCTCCTTCTCCTCCTGCCCCTCTCTCTCCTCCTGCACCTCCCTCTCCTCCTCCTGCACCTCCCTCTCCTCCTGCACCTCCCTCTCCTCCTGCCCCTCTCTCTCCTCCTGCACCTCCCTCTCCTCCTCCTGCACCTCCCTCTCCTCCTGCACCTCCCTCTCCTCCTGCCCCTCTCTCTCCTCCTGCACCTCCCTCTCCTCCTGCACCTCCTTCTCCTCCTGCCCTCTCTCTCCTCCTGCATCTCCCTCTCCTCCCTCCTCCTCCTGCACCTCCCTCTCCTGCACCTCCCTCTCCCCCCCTCCCTCCTGCACCTCCCTCTCCTCCTCCTGCCCCTCTCTCCTCCTGCACCTCCCTCTCCTCCTGCACCTCCCTCTCCTCCTGCCCCTCTCTCTCCTCCTGCACCTCCCTCTCCTCCTGCACCTCCTTCTCCTCCTGCCCCTCTCTCCTCCTGCACCTCCCTCTCCTCCTGCACCTCCCTCTCCTCCTGCACCTCCCTCTCCTCCTCCTGCACCTCCCTCTCCTCCTGCACCTCTCTCTCCTCCTGCACCTCCCTCTCCTCCTCCTGCACCTCCCTCTCCTCCTCCTGCACCTCCCTCTCCTCCTCCTGCACCTCCCTCTCCTCCTGCACCTCCCTCTCCTCCTCCTGCACCTCCCTCTCCTCCTGCCCCTCTCTCTCCTCCTGCACCTCCCTCTCCTCCTGCACCTCCCTCTCCTCCTGCCCCTCTCTCTCCTCCTGCACCTCCCTCTCCTCCTCCTGCACCTCCCTCTCCTCCTCCTGCACCTCCCTCTCCTCCTCCTGCACCTCCCTCTCCTCCTGCACCTCCCTCTCCTCCTCCTGCACCTCCCTCTCCTCCTCCTGCACCTCCCTCTCCTCCTCCTGCACCTCCCTCTCCTCCTGCCCCTCTCTCTCCTCCTGCACCTCCCTCTCCTCCTGGCTCCTCTCTGCCGCCGGGGCCCCTCGGAGCCCTCGGAGCCCCTCGGAGCCCCATTGTTGGTCTCCACAGTAACCTTTGTTGGCGGGGCCAGGCCTGGGACACATTAGCAGCACAATGCCCGCCCCCTCCAGCCCTGCTTTATATTCTGACCCTACTCTTCCTCTCCTGTCTGCGTCCTGAAAACACGTCTCTATTGGTCGTCTTCCTTTTTCTTCCTCTGATGTTTTTCCACGCTGATGCGTCACATTTAATCGACTTCATAAAACGTGTTCAGCAGCGATGGATCTGCTCGCAACCTGTGCTCCAGGGCGGACAGATACAAGGTCCCGGGTTTGAATCCCGGTCTGGGAGTCTTTCTGCATGCTCTCCCGGTGGACCTGTGGGTTCTCCCTGGGTAAAAACATGGCTGATGGATCGGTGACCCGTTGACCCCAACACCTCGCCCTATTGTGATTTTCTCTAATCAAAACCAGATCAAATGTATTCATACACCCTGATGCGCCTCAATGATTCTAGAACAATCCTGACAGGAGATGGACCAATAAACCGGCCGCCTGTTCGAATCCGTGTCCATAAACTCGACCACCTTACTGCTGGCTTGTGCAGCAAAAATTATTATTTGTGCTGCTTTGGGTTTGAAGATATTAATGAAAGTTTAAAAGTCATTTTGACTTCATAAAAGTGGGAGGAGCACAAACTGCACCAACACTGTGTGACCTGAAGAAGGTTGGAGTCAGAGTTACACTGGGGTATAAATGAGCCTGTTTCCTCTAACAGGCTGACCAACGATACATGAGGAGTCGATCTGCATCAGTTAAGATCAGTGTGGTTAACAATATTCACCCCAATGTTGCAAACCTAGTGATTTTGTTATAGTCATCACCTTCTCAGGCAAAAAATATTCAGTATTGAGTGATTAAGGCAAACGAAGCAGTCCTGGTGTGAATGATCACTTATTGATCAGTCTGATCAGTCTGATCAGTCCCACTCCGCTCGGCACATTAATCAGCAGCAGCAGAGGGGATGAGAGGAAAACCTGAGGATGTCTGATGACCTGTGATGATTCAGTTGCTGATGATTTTCAGACTGTTTATGGCTGAAGCTTCATTTTCTCTGCTGGTTAAATCCTGTTTATCTGAGCAGCAGAACCACAGCCAATCACAGGAGAGTTTCCACCGTTCTCTGCCTCTGATTGGTTTAGACTTTCAGGAAACTTTCAAACATTTTCCCCTCTTGTGTGTTTTTTAAACCTCACAGTGTATCGCTTCATCCTTATTCAGTCCAGAAGCTGCAGATGTGAAGGTCCGGTGTGTGTGTGTGTGTGTGTGTGTGTGTGTGTGTGTGTGGTGTGTGTGTGTGTGTGTGTGTGTGTGTGTGTGTGTGTGTGTGTGTGTGTGTGTGTGTGGTGTGTGTGTTACACGGCTTGTTGAGACGTGTGTGTGAAATGGGACAGGGACGGGAATAATTTCTGGGTTACAGAGAGCAGACAATGTTTCTGTTCTACTCAGCATCACTGCTCAAACACACACACACCACACACACACACACACACACACACAGAGCTGTGAAGGCATTTAACACACATTGTCCTCCGCTCTCACACACTGTAGAAGTAAATATTGGCCTGGAGCAAACGATGTGTTTCCTGCTCTGCAGAGGGGGATGATGGGAAAGAGGGAGGGGCCGTGGGAACATGGAGACACCTGTTGGTTCTGCAACAGGCTGCAGCTTCAGGCCAGCAGGGGGAGCTGCAGCTGCAGAGAGGGTCGGTTCTGATCCGCTAATCATCCGTTAATGAGTCAGAGAGGATCTGGGTCCGAACCAGAACCCAGAGTTACTTCTGCTCCAGCTGCTGGGTCAGAACCCAGACGGTGTCTCAGTCCAAATGCAGCTCAGCGATTCATCCTGATCCGGTTCAGAGCTGCAGAACCTCCAGTTGAAGGAATCTGTCAGAGTTCCTCTGCTTCTGCACATCAGAACTAAACAGACAAAGTTCCAACATCCCTCAGTAACGGTCGCCTCGCCCAGGAAACCGTGCTGTGTGTGTGTGTGTGTGTGTGTGTGTGTGGTGTGTGTGTGTGTGTGTGTGTGTGTGTGTGTGTGTGTGTGTGTGTGTGTGTGTGTGTGTGTGGGGGTCGCCCCAGGCAGAGGGGCCCGCTGTTCGTCTCCTTCTCAACATCTTTTATTATGAGCTTATGAAGCGCAGAGGGAATGCGAGATGACAGAGCATTTACAAGAACATTGAACGCACCGTTTGGTTTCATAGGAACATTGAACTCAGCACCACAGCAGTCTGACCCGGTCCAGTAGCCTGGAATGCAGATCTGACCCAACACACCGTGTGCTACGTGTTGGGTCTGTGGAGTGATCCACAGAGTGATCCACAGAGTGATCCACAGTGTGATCCAGTGTGATCCACAGTGTGATTCACAGAGTGATCCACAGAGTGATCCACAGTGTGATCCACAGTGTGATCCACAGTGTGATTCACAGAGTGATCCACAGTGTGATCCACAGTGTGATTCACAGAGTGATCCACAGAGTGATCCACAGTGTGATCCACAGTGATCCATAAAGTGATCCACAGAGGGATCCACTGAGTGATCCACAGTGTGATCCACATCCACAGAGTGATCCACAGTGTGATCCACATCCACAGTGTGATCCACATCCACAGTGTGATCCACAGAGTGATCCACAGTGTGATCCACATCCACAGAGGGATCCACATCCACAGTGATCCACAGAGTGATCCACTGAGTGATCCACAGAGGGATCCACATCCATAGAGTGATCCACTGAGTGATCCACAGAGGGATCCACATCCACTGAGTGATCCACTGAGTGATCCACAGAGTGATCCACATCCACAAAGTGATCCACAGAGTGATCCAGTGTGTGATCCACAGAATGATCCACAGTGTGATCCACAGAGTGATCCACAGAGTGATCCACAGAGTGATCCAGTGTGTCTGTGTGCTACGTGCGCTCTCGGCGCTCTCAGAGGATGATGACGGTGTTGGTGACGGATCAGGTAATCCTCTGGCTGACGTCTGTCTCTGAGCCGATGGAAACTCCCAGGATTAGCTCTGGAAGTCGTTCTGTCAGAGGAGTGAGCGGTTCTGTTTCTGTGGTGATCGGTCCGGTTGACCCGGTCTGTTTCTGGCTCTCCGCCTGCTGAACCAGGTTTTAGATGTTGGGAATGACGATCATCGGTGTTTGTCTGTGAGTTTCCTGCACCAGCCTGGGAGCAGTGGGAACGCTCCTCACTAACCGCCATGTGTTTTCTCCCGCAGCGTTCCCACCGTGCCGGTGAAGAACCTGAACGGGTCCAGCCCGGTCCACCCCGCTTTGGCCGGTAAGAACCGCCCAGCCGGTTCCATCTGATCGCACAGCGAGCCGAGGTCCGGATCCAATCCGCTCTGCTCTCTGTTTCAGGGATCACCGGGATCCTGATGAGCGCCGCGGCGCTGCCCGTGTGCCTGACCCGGCCGCCCAAGCTGGTGCTGCACCCCCCGCCCGTCAGCAAGAGCGACATCAAGCCGGTACCGGGCTTCAACCACTCCTGCAGGAAGACCACCAAGAAGCAGGTCCGCAAAGGTGAGCTCCAACCTGGCAACCGCTGCTCAGGTTACCTTCAGCGTCGTCACCATGATGCGTTTCAAATGGTTTCTGTCATCTCAACATTCTGGGGGAAGTTAGGTGGAAGGAAAACTGTTTGAAAAGTTTGCAGGTTTCTTCAACTGAAAGTCTAAATCACCAAATTGAACAGAAAACTTGTGTACAATTTATATAATATACATTAGAAGCAGGCAGATCAATAATGTTGATGTCAGTATCAGATTGATAATAATGGTATCAGCCATACTTTAGTTTCATTGTTTTATTTTTGCATTGTAGTTTCTCATCTCTTAATTTTATTTCACTTTTCTCTCAAATGATCATTTTTTTGCAGTTTGTTTATTTAGGAAAAATACACGCAAATATGTTTTTTAAATATTTTGTTCGAAGTATCGGTATCAGCTTGATATCAGTTTGATACCAAATATATTCAGTTTTACTCCCTGATATCAAACCCTCTGTGTGTGAAGAGTCTAAACTGATGTTTCATGGAATTAAATTAGTCAAATTAATGAATTTGTTGATGACACTGTGATTTAATGAGCTGTGTTGGTATTTCTGTTGAAGTCTGTTCTTTTCAAATCCTCTGCATTAAATTATGTGAAATCTTTAAAAGGCCTGATTTACACTTTCTGTCTTCATTTCTTGTGTTTCTGCAGGTAAAACTCCAGAGGAGGTTGTGAAGAAATACCTGCAGAAAGTAAAAAGCCCCCCAGAGGAGGTGAGTCCTGCCTCTGACTGCCACAGCTGATGAATCTGTGACGATATTGCAGACTAACGTCGGTTCTGTGGGTCTCTCCCAGGACTGCACTATCTGCATGGAGCCACTTGGGGGCCGTCCGGGTACAAGGTCCGAGCGTTGGACCCGTCTCCAAGGCAGAGTCGGTGGGTCGGCTCGCTCAGTGCGGACACCAGTACCACTTCCAGTGTCTGGTGGCAATGTACAACAACGGCAACAAGGACGGCAGGTCGGTCCAGTACCAGGTCCAGTACCAGGTCCAGAACCAGGCCTAGAACCAGGCCTAAGGTCTCTGAGCAGGAAAATAACCCGACTTCCTGTCTCAGCCTCCAGTGTCCCACCTGTAAGACCATCTACGGCGTGAAGACCGGCAACCAGCCAGCCGGGAAGATGGAGTACCACGTCATCCCCCACTCCTTACCGGGTCACCCCGACTGCAAGAGCATCCGCATCATCTACAACATACCGCCAGGGATTCAGGTACCGAGCCGCGGCGCACGCCGCTCGCTAACGCGCTGCCATCAGACACTAACGGGAAGCTTTTCCTCCAGGGACCAGAGCACCCCAACCCGGGGAAGCCCTTCACTGCCAGAGGCTTCCCGCGACACTGCTACCTCCCAGACAGCGAGAAGGGACGCAAGGTAACAACACCTGCAACGTTAGCCTTTATTTACACTGGTACTTATGATGCGTTACCAAGAAAACAAAGCTGCTGATTAGCATCTCAGAAGATCAGAGGCAAAAGAAAGATCATCCCCTACTCTAACGTCTGTGCCTGACTTTCGAACCAAACGGCCAGAAAGAGATTTAAAGAGGAGCAGCAGAAGGAAAGCAGAGCTAGCTAACAGCTGATGATGTCATCCAGGACATGTTGCTGTGGAATATCACACAACAACAAATTAACAACGAAACAACAGAAAGGCAGAAGAATGAAAGAATCTCCAGATTGGAGATTGTAACAGCGGTTCTGCTGACGCGGCTTCTCTCCGACCCGTCTGCAGGTTCTGAGGCTGCTGCTGGTGGCGTGGGACCGCCGCCTCATCTTCTCCGTCGGAACGTCCAGCACCACGGGAGAATCCGACACCGTCATCTGGAACGAGGTGCCGAGTCCGCGCAAACCCCCGAGCTAACCGTGCTAACCACGCTAACAACGAGATGTCATTCTTCACTTCCAGGTCCACCATAAGACGGAGTTCGGGTCCAACCTGACGGGCCACGGATTCCCCGACCCGGGTCACCTGGACAACGTGTTGGAGGAGCTCCGAGCTCAGGGCATCACAGAGGAAGATGCACTGGTAGAGAAGTGAGAGAGGAAGAGGAGGAAGACTCTCTGCCAGCACTTAGGAGGATTTGAGGAGGACAGCGACCGAGTTCTTCAGAGACAATAACGCTGGCTTAGCCTTTCAATGCAAGTTTCTCCACATTTTTTAAACCAGCGCATCAAACGAGCAGTAGGGGAGAAGAGGAGGTAACGGGGGAGGAAGAGGAAGCTTGTGGGTCTCGGTACTAAACAAGAGTGAGAATGAATGGGTACTAACATCTAGAACAGCAACAAGTTAACTTTACTGAATGAACGAACAAAAAGTTGGGAAAAAAGCAGCAAAAACTGGAAGGAAGAGGATGGAGGAAGAAGAGGAGAGAGGGAGGAAGAGGAGGAGGAAGAGAGAGAAGGTGTATGAATGTAGTTCAGGATAGCAGTAGAGTGAAACAACTTGTGTGGTTCGTTCAGAGGGACCAACAGATGGGCTGGCTTTGTTTACGCTGTGGTGAGGTGGCGCCTCCTGGTGGGCAGCTGGAGCAAAGCGCCGTTTCCTCATCACTTCATTCTTCGCTTTGATTCAGAGGCTGGAGCGCCGAGTTCATGATTGTTCTGTGACCCTCCGGGTCACAACTACGTTTGTTTTCTTGTTCTTAGTCATATCAGTCGGTACCGACGCTCGCCGTTTTGTCCCGACTGTCATTGAATGCTTCCTTGTGTTGAGGTGAACTCACCAAACCTGGCGGTGCGTTCACAGCCAGGTTAGGAGGGTCCGAATGGTTCTGTTAGCGTTCAATGTCAGAACCTCACTCATGTCATTTTGATTGTTTACTATAAAAGTGTAAAATATAGTTTCATCCAGTAGCTTTTCTCCATTACAAAAAGTATCCAGGAACTAAAAATGTTCTGACATTTTTCTATAAATTATGACCTTATTTGGCAACAGAAAAGTGTAAAAGCTTTTCATTTTATCTTGGTGAGGATAAAATATTTTCATCAGAGTAAAGGTCAAAACTGGTACGATAGAAATTCTGACTTTTTTCTCCGAGGTACATTGAACGCAGCTTTGTATCACCAGATAGTCTACTGCTTCTGATTGGCTGCCATGTTTAAGCTCGACCAATGAGAACACTTGTAGATGCACTTTTTATCCCAGCTATTTGAACCTGTGAGGTTCTGTTAACGACCCGGGTCAGAAGAATCCGGGTTATATTTGGGCATCATCATCATCGTCATCATCGTCTACCTGATGCTGGTTGTCCTAATGATGGTACTCCCTCCACTCTTCATGTCTTTAATACATTTTTTAGCTGCATATTTACTTTTTAGTAGCATTTTATTAACACTATTATAGAATAAATTGCCTTTTTTCTTATTTTGTACATTTATGTTGTATTAATTATCCCGTTTTTTTATGTTATCTTCTGCTAGTGAAGACAGTATTATCAAATATGGCGTATTGTTGTTCTCTGTGTACAGAAATGAAGCTGATTTGCATCTTTTCTTTGGAAAAGGAATTTCATGGTAGACTTTTATCTGAGTGTGACTTGTAATACGTTTTTCTAACTGAAAGCTGCAGCTGTGTTCATGCTGTCTGTCGTGATGCTGGAACTTTAAAAACTGTTCCAGAATCACCTCCATTTGTCATCAATGTTTTCTTGCTCTTTGGCGAACGCACAACTTTTTCTTCTGAGCGTGTGCAGCGTGAGGCCAGGTGGGATTCATACGGAAGAAGATTAGAGCCTCTGGAAAAACAGATCATTTACTTTTTTCTCAGAAGTCCAACTATGAACTCAAAATTCTGAGTTTAATTTAGACTTTAAACTTGTCGTCGATGTTAGGATTCTCATTTTAGTCTCAGGATTTGGGGAAAACGTTCTGAGATTTCTGAGGTGAATTTCATAATTGTGTTTCATTTTTCAGTGGCCCTAATCTTCTTCTGTAGCTTCATAGTGTGATTTATTGTTTTTATTGGTTTAAACCACCATCATGTCTCATCCCCACTGAACTCTCCCCACCAGTAAATGTGTGGATTACTTTCGGTGGCATCTTGTAGTGGAAGGAGAGACGTGATCATAGGTGCTGATGTGAAAGCATGAAAAAGTTAAACAAAAACACACAAAAAAGAGTGTAAATATGGCATAAATAATTGCTGGAGTATGAATGATTAATACAAGAAGATAAATAAAGAACGAATGAAATTTAAATGATGAGTCCTGTCATGTATCCATACAGTGAAATAAAAGTAAAACTCAACTGTGACGTCATGCCAGCGTCACTGCAGACTGTTGCTCCGTGAAATATGTCACGGTGACCCGTGCTTCCCAGCTGCCTTCGATAGCTCAGTTGGTAGAGCGGAGGACTGTAGAGGCATCTGCCAGGCATCCTTAGGTCGCTGGTTCGAATCCGGCTCGAAGGAGGCGAACATTTGTCATTTGTTGCTAAAATGACTGCAGCAGGTCATCTATCCCCGAAGTTAATCGCGTTTCAGTCACTCTGTTTTTTTAATACTTTTATTAATGCATTAATTTCTTATTATTGGAGCTTTGCAACGACATTTCTTTATTATATTTGTACATTTTTAAATGTGCAGTGGAATGACAATAAACTGTCTCTGTCTAAAATGAAGAACGACCTTTTGATGGAAAAATGCTGGAAAGAAACATTTTTAAACACAAAACAATGGATTAATTTGATCAAATACTTTTCTGATGCTGCTCGTTTTAAGGAGAGTAAGAAGAAACTTTGAAAACGGCTAAATGAACGTCCAATGATCTCGTCACATAGACAAAAACAACAGTTTTTCGAGAAAACAACAGTTCCCTGACCGGGAATCGAACCCGGGCCGCGGCGGTGAGAGCGCCGAATCCTAACCACTAGACCACCAGGGACCGCTGAGCGAATTGACACATCATCGATATTCATACTGGAGACACAGAAATATGCAGCTCTGTACATATATGTAAATATGTATACCAGCAACAGACATGAGGGACGTGGATCGAGGTAGATGAGAGAATGAGAGAGGAGAAACCTTGGAGATCTGCATCCAAACCATCTGATATCTCACATTCAACACCGCTGCTGTCCTCCGGGGCGGCGGTCATGTATCCGCGGGGTCTCCTTCGCCAAGTGTCCGGGCCGGTCCTTCCCCCAACAACACAAGATGATGTTTCTCCGGTTAAAATCCTGGAGCACCACCTGCAGCACCTGCAGCACCTGGAGCCCCTCCTGTCTATGTTTTCTATAAGTTTTTTTAAAAAAGATATTTTACTCCGTGGACTTTTACAAACAAAATAAAAACATACAAAACATCCTTGTGCATATAGCAATGCAATCAATTTATTTGTAATTTATTAATTTATGTTTTACTCTCTGTGGTCAGCCATTTTTTTCATAGGATACTTTAATTTATTGTCTCAAGCTTCCCCTAAATTAATTTTTATGGATACATCCTAAATTGAATTGGCTGTCTTGTAAACTTTTAGCTTAACAAAACTGATCATATTTCTTTTTTTTTCATGTGAAGCTTTATTGAGCAAGTGAAAAGTGAACAACAACCAAATAAATACTGAAAAATCCAAGAATTACATGCACAAAGAGTGAAATATCTGTTCCTGCTTCCACAATCATAACCATTAGGATGGATGACAGATTTTGTCCTGTGGAGGGAAATGCATGGAGGATATTAGCATTTTAGCATTAGCATTTATAGCATAGCCTTTCAGCATTTGTGGAACTGATGTTTTAGGATTACCACCACTGACTTTATTTGGTCTGCACTGTGCTCTACAGTTGACATATTTTCCACTAAGTTAGTTATAAAAATACATGAAAACTGAACAGTATTTAGGTTCATCATAAAATAATACATTTCAGTAACAGTGGATGGTAGAAGCTGGTCTGAGTGAAGAGTGGATCATCAAAGACCAAAACCATTTGGAGAAGCAGGAGAAAGGAAGCAGATGGATTATCGGGTCGTTACTGAGGGACAATGGAGACCTGTGTGATGATCAGAGGGGCCCCGTTTGTCCCATCCTTGTTATGACCCGGACCAAATAATGGGTGGAGTCTCTCAGTGAAGAAGCAGCCTGTGAAGGAGAAGATCAGAGCAGCAGCATGGACATCATAAAAGAAGACCAGACCCTCTTCATAATCCACAAACACCCCCAGCGTCTCCAGACCAGAGTTCAGAGATAATGGGACGGGAGGGGAAGACAAACCAAACAACTCGTTTTGATTCCTCACAGATACGGACCAGAATCCGGACCGGGGCGTCCGTCTGACGCAATCCGTCCGGGAGACGGACTCTTTGGCCACTCCTACAGTCCAGTTAGTCTTTCCCTTCACCTGGACCTCAAAGTAAAACCTCCCGGAGGAGAAGCTCTGCTCTCCTAAAAACATATTTAAAAGACATAAACCTGTTTGGGTCATGCGGGAGATTCCCCGCTGGGTTACAACAGCTCACTTGTTTCCCATCATCCGACAGGATGAGTTGGGATGAACGGTGTTTGGATCAAGAGTCACGTCCACGGCGTAGCGTTGGGCTCTCATCAGCTCGGCTCGGATCAGCAGCCTGGGAGTTTCCTTCTTCATCACCTGAGTGAAGATCTGCTCCAGCTGAGCGGCAGAGAGCAGACCCACTGCAGTCCGGTTCTGTCCACAGGTCACATTCTGGCATCTCTTTGCTGAACTAAAGGTCCAAATGTCCTCTATGATTCCCTTTGCCTTCTCTTCAGTTTCTCCTGTCAGAGCAGGGCTGTGACTGACTTGAGAGGATGAAATAAGTAAGAGAAACACGCCAATATGGCAATCTTTGCGCTTATAGTGAATCGACTGACTGGACCAGGAATTTCTGCCTCTGCGTTCTGGCGCAGAGCTGATCTCCTGAACTCGTCGAGCAGCTCGGCGATCAGAGTGTTGACCTCCAGCTCTGGTCGCGGGTAGAACATCTTTTCACACACTGGACACTGAAACGGGACATCATCACACACGTTTTCTGTGACGCAGTTCTTGCAGAAGTTGTGGCCGCACGGTGTGCTGACCGGATCCGTGAAGACATTCTGACAGATGAAGCACCGGAACTGGTCCTCAGATAGGAGACAGCTGGCCTGGGACATGCCTGCACGCCGGGACCTGAGGCGAGAAGGCCAGAAGGTGAGATGTATGAAACCCAACAGCACCGCTAGTCAGTGCTCTGAGAGGTCACCCGTCCAGCAACACAGAGACACACAGGACTGACAACAACTGCCTGAAGGCAGCTAATGAACCTGGCAGTCTTCAGAAGACGATAGGAACCTGGAGTACCCAGAGAGAACGCAGACATGCACAGAGCTGAGTGCAGAGACTGACGTCAGGAGTTCAGTTAAATCATCGACACATGAAAGGAACAGAGCGTAAATCTGGCTGGATCAGGCCGTCCCACAACCTGAGTGACTGTGACGGAAAGGTCACCGGGTTGCCATGACCTATAATGGGAAAGAGGATATGATAAAACTCTCAGCAGGTTGGTAAAGACAAAAGGTCAAATTAAAGCCGTGAAACACATTCCAGTCAAAGTCCAGAGCTGTTTCTGTAAAAAAAAAAAAGTTGATTATGATTGATTTATAAAACTAACAAAAAGGGTGTGAATACTTTCTACAGGTCCCGTAGAATCAGTGAAAGTTTGGGTTCCTTTCAGAAACTGTTTGCTTTCAGTCTTGTTAGTTTCACAGAGGAAACGTTTTGCTCTGATCTCAGTAAAATGTCCAGATAAAACAAACACGTTACTCATTATGTGTTTAAATTCCTCCGTCTGTCGCTGCTTCCTCTCCATTAGATCATATCACTGCAGGAAATATCGACCAGGCAGAAAACAAACATCCAAAACAGCAGATATGAGGTGGAACCACCTGGAGGGAAGCAGCCAATCAGATCAGAGGAAGGAACTGCAGCTGATCTCTGAAAACAACATCTGGACTGGATCCCATCTGATTTATGGAACAATGAACGTAGTTTATGCTGCTGTTATCCCATCAATAATCATCTGAAACATTTCAGCATTTCCACACAAAGCATGTTTGAACTCATATGAAACCGAACAGAACAGCTGAGTCTGAGGGAACAGAACCAAACAGAACCCAACAGAACCCAACAGAACCAAACAGAACCAAACAGAACAGCTGAGTCTGAGGGAACAGAACCAAACAGAACCCAACAGAACCAAACAGAACCCAACAGAACTGAACAGAACCAAACAGAACCCAACAGAACCAAAAAAAAAACAAACAGAACCCAACAGAACCAATCAGAACCCAACAGAACCGAACAGAACAGCTGAGTCTGAGGGAACAGAACCGAACAGAACCAAACAGAACTCAACAGAACCCAACAGAACCAAACAGAACCCAACAGAACCAAACAGAACCGAACAGAACAGCTGAGTCTGAGGGAACAGAACCAAACAGAACCCAACAGAACCTAACAGAACCAAAAAAAAACAAACAGAACCCAACAGAACCAATCAGAACCCAACAGAACCGAACAGAACAACTGAGTCTGAGGGAACAGAACCCAACAGAACCCAACAGAACCAAACAGAACCGAACAGAACAGCTGAGTCTGAGGGAACAGAACCAAACAGAACCCAACAGAACCGAACAGAACCCAACAGAACCCAACAGAACCAAACAGAACCCAACAGAACCCAGTAGAACCAAACAGAACCCAACAGAACCAAACAGAACAGCTGAGTCTGAGGGAACAGAACCAAACAGAACCCAACAGAACCAAACAGAACCAAACAGAACAGCTGAGTCTGAGGGAACAGAACCAAACAGAACCCAACAGAACCAAACAGAACCAAACAGAACAGCTGAGTCTGAGGGAACAGATGGGTTTCACTCACCTCCGATCAGCAGAGCCTCTGTGAGAACAGAACCCAACAGAACCGTGTGAACAGCTGCTGAGCAGCAAACTGAAAGTGAAAGCAGTTGTTACCTGCAGCTCCTCCTCCCTGAAGTTGATTCAGGTCCCTCGTTTCCTCGTTCCCTCGTTTCCTCGTTTCCTCACAGGGAATCAAACGCTCCAGTTCCCAGGAGCCCAAAATAGAAAAAAGCTAAAATCACTAAAGAGTTTCACTTCTTCACTCTGGAACATCCAACAAATGAACTATTTGTTCCTTCATTATCAGCAAACATCATGACAAACACTTTGGTGGGAGGAGTCAGTGTCCAACCTGAGTGACTGCAGATAAAATAGAAAATCATGACGCATGCAAATAGGCAACCATGATTTATTACTGACAAAATAAAACTATTTACAATAAAAGAGGAAAACCTGTCTGACAACTCAGAGGGTCCAAAGGAAGAGAAGTGGAAGAAAAACCTTCACATGGGGAAAGAAAGACCCTGGAACAGCAAAACCAACAAACATCAGCATAACATGCAGACATACAGAGAAGATCTGAGTTAGCATTGAGGCTAATAGCTGGAACAGCAGATGAGGCAGGAGGCGTGTCAGCGGCTGGCAGGTGAAGAAACCCGACAAACAGCTGGAATAACTGACCTGCTGACCATGCAGCTCCTGAAACATCTGGATTTCTGCAGGTCAGCTGATCAGGAGCGTTCTCACTCTGACTCTGGTCTGATTTAACCTCCAGCGTTCCTCTGGATCCTGCTGCTGTTTCTTCCAAACCTTAGAATCAAGCAGGTTATAAAGTTTATGGTTAGGTTTGAATTTATCTGAAATAATTTCACCGATAACAATCTCCCTTCAGTGCTGTCAAATCCAGAACGTTTAATGCTTAAACTTCACAGGCCTTTGCAGGCCTTCGCGATCTGTGGCAGCGCGTTTCAAGCATCAAGCCCATCCAGCCCTCTGACGCTGTGAAAGTGTGAAATTGTATCAGAGATGAACTGATTAATGAATGAAGTTTGATCCAATGCTTGGCGGGTAAAGAATGAAAGGGTCCTCATGCGAAAACATTCAAAGAAGCGTGAAGGGCTGAACATTTCTCTGCTGCAGGGAGACACCAGGACGCAGCGTCTTCATCCTGATGAGGGACGAACCGCAGAATCACAAAGCTTACAGGACAGCAGCAGATGGACCGCTTTTAAGAGGAAAGATACCAAATACTGAATGGAGAGACCATGGAAGAACAGAAACACACACACACACACACAAACACACACACACACACACACACACACACACACACACACACACACACACACCACACACACACAAACACGCTGTTCAGGTAACTGGATTATTTGTTTTGTTGTTTTTTTTTCAGGGAAAACCGGATCACCCGAAGAAAACCCAGGTTTGGAGGTCGGATCC
The DNA here is from genome assembly GCF_027474105.1 of Poeciliopsis prolifica. Classification (NCBI taxonomy): domain Eukaryota; kingdom Metazoa; phylum Chordata; class Actinopteri; order Cyprinodontiformes; family Poeciliidae; genus Poeciliopsis; species Poeciliopsis prolifica. Next base: position 134,350 of record NW_026562477.1, on the reverse strand, counting down.
AACAGTCGACTCGGTTCTGTAGATGCTGGTTTTATCTGGTCACCAGGAAACAGTGAGTGGATTTTATAAAAGTTCTGATGTTTCATTTTGACCTGTTGTCATGTTTGTTCTGTATGGTTTGAAAATGTGTATTTTGGGCTGATTATGCATCGAATCGGTCCGTTATGGTTTGGACCGATTGTTTAGTTTTGTATTGAAGGTTTTTTAGTTATTTTTAGTACAATGTGCTTCAGTTCCTAAAATCGTCCATCACAGACTCACTGATGAGTCTGTGATGGATCTCATGGTCTGTTGAATGAATCTGTGGGTTTATGTGAATTGATCAGGCCCGGTTTGACACAGGCCCGCTTCCTCGGCCCGTTGGGCCTTTGAGAAACGGATCATGTCATGTATTCAGCCTGGCTTCATCGCTTATCCCAGGTTTGTGAATCCTACTTTGTGAAACAGACTGGCTATGTTTCTGGGGATCACTGAGCAGGTTCTTTATGAGATCAAACATCTTGATGGGTTCAGGAGTCGCTTTCTGATACAGGACAGAATGGTTTGTTCCATTGGCGGCTCCAGGAGGAGCACCAGGCTCTCTGGATGGTCCCACCGCTTGCAGAGGTCTCTGTAAATGACTCGGTCCAGGCTTTTAATCTTCGCTGGAGACAAGTTTTCGAGACCCGCCTTAACTTGAGCCCAGAGGTTCTGGGAGAGACGCTCACAGACGGCATGATACTGCTGCCTCGGGAAGCACTGCCCTGTTTTCTCAATGATCTTCCAAATCAGCTCACCAATAAGGATCTTGACAGCCAACTCTTTCTCGCTTATCTCAGTTCTTCAACTGAACTTGAGGTTTCAGTCAAAAAATCTGAGGAGGAAAATGAAACCTCTTCTTCTTCCTCTTCAGATTCCTGCAGGTTTCCTGCTGTTGGCTGCCATCTATTGGGGCCGTTGGAACCGTCAGGGCCGGTGGGGCCATTGGAGCCGTTGGGGGCATTTGGGTTGTTGGGGCCATTGGGGGCATTGGGGTCATTGGGGCCTTTGGAGCCATGGGGGCCATTGGAGCCATTGGGGCAGTCGGCCACCAGTCAGCGTCCCGGGGTTCCACACTGATGAATCAGAGTCGTGCTCAGAGTCGGACCATACGTCGTCTTCTGCAGCGTTGTTTCCCCTGCTGCTGTCTCCAGACGGGATGAACTCCTCACATTCTGTCCTCCTCTGCCTGAAGAGTTTGGATATGGTTTCACCCACAGCTGAGAAAAACCTAGTGAGGAACGGTTTCTCCACAGAACTTAAAATATGTTTCATGAAACAGGAGACGACTGCGCTGTCAAATGTTGCCGTTTCGAAAAGCAGCAGGGCTCTGAGTTCATGGGGACACTTCAATGCTTTACAGATGCTGCTGTAGATTCTTGTAAGTTTTAAGGCTCTTTCTGTGTCTATTTGAACTTCTTCCTTCTGAACTTCAGCCCAGATTTTGCCTACGAGCCGTCTGTGCGTGGCCCCAGTGTTCAGAAGAGAGACGTTGATGTGCTCTTTGGAGGCTCTGAGGAGCTGAGAAATCAGCTCGTGCACCATGATGTTCACTACAGTCTTTGCTCCTTCCTCTTCTAAGTCTGCAGCCAGCTGCTGCATTCCTCAGATGACGGAACATATAACAGAGTTCCAGGCATGACGGACTCAACAGACGGATAAACCTTGTTCAAGTAGCCGTCCGACTGAGGCTGTAAGTTTTCTACCTCAGTAGCTTTGGCTGACTGATCATCGGATATAAATTCTCGTACAGACGTTACCTCTGAAACTTCGCCCTCAAATGAACTTTTCTCCAAATAAGGGATGTTTTCCTCCTTGTCCACAGAAGAGGATTTGTCTGTCGGTGAGACGTCGGAGGATTGTCTGCAGGAGTAAACTGTTCTCCCAGAGGGGTGTGAGCAGAGCTCTTCTCCTCTGGGCTTTCTGCTACACTCGATGGTGTAACCGTAGAGGAACGTCTGTGAAAACATTTAGTGAAAAACTTTTTGATCTTCCGTTTCAGACCTCTGACGTTGGTGCTGGGGAAGACGTTTGGCTCTGGTTCCTGAGTTCTTCGCTGCCTTCTGAAGGCGCCTCAGGCTGAGCAGCGGAGTCGGGTTTCCCGCAGTCGGCCTGGCTTCCTGGACAGCTCTTCAGGGACACCGTCCTGGCGGACTTGACCCGGTGTTTGTCCACTATCTGAAAGAGTGGAATCCTCTTGCTTCTGGGCAGAGATTTGCACATCAATGAAAAGAGTTCTCGTATCACAACAATGGCTTTTCGAACCACCGCATCCTTTCTGTACATGTCACTTATCTTCTGTATGTAATTCTCTGCAGAATCCTCGTCGTCGGAGGGAACTTTGATTTGACCCTCTCCGTCACATATTCAACAATTAACCTGTTTAAATCATCAGTGCTGTCGGTTCGGACCTCTTGTTTGACCTTCATACTTTGTGTGAAAGCTTCAGTGACGATGTTGCCTACAACGTCTTCCACCATCTCACACGTCAGTTTCTCACGCTGCAGTTTCTCCAGGATGGACGCCACGAAGAGCTCCATGGTGTCCCCCAGGAGCCGAGCCAGCTTCCAGTTGGTGCTCTGATCTGGGGATCCTGCAGCCAAACTCATCCATTGCTCTGGGGAGAGGTCGCTGAAGAAGCAGTCGACGGCGGGTTTCACGCTCTGCGTGGAAACGCCTGGTTCTGCGCTGGACGGAAACTCATGGCTGGTTCTGCTCAGTAAAATCACTTCTCTGTGTTCAGATCGACTCAGTGAAAGAACTGAAGAGAACAGATGAACTGAAGCAGCTGCCGTCTGTGTGACGTCGCTTCACACGTCACAGAGATCAAAGAAGCTTGTTAGAACTGCTGACGTCTGTGTGTGGGCGGGGCTTAGCGCTCTTTCTGGCGCGAAAACGTCAATCAGGGAAAAAGATCCAAAACAGGCAAAAAGTTTAAATGAATCACAGGAAATAAAAACACAACATATCTGCAGAACAGATATTCATCTCTGACATTTTAGAATAATCGGGACTCTGAGTTCAGCTTTAGTAAATATTTACATTCATTTAGTTTGCTTATGAAACTTTTATTTATTGGAAAATTCCTTCCGTATTTTTCACTCGTTACTAATATCTGGTCCTTCATCAGGGGCCATGCAGTGCCCAGAGAGCGCCACTGGATGGCGCTGCTGCACTTTTCCAGATTTAAACTGTTTGTTTCTGAACAGCTGAACTTCAACAGCTTCAAAGTGGAAATCAAACAGTTTTCTGCACATGGATCCGTTTCAGCTTTAACTGTCATCATTACGTTTTTCAGCTGATGAAAATCCAAAACGTCTGAAAAGTAACGCAACATCAGAACCGGTTCCCAGAGAGCTGAGCCCAAGAATACCAATACCGGAAAGTTGAGTGGAAGAAAAATCTCCCAAAAAAAAAAGGGGAGTGAGTTGTTTAGTGATTCAAAGTTTCCTTTTCATAAAATAAAGTTTTTATTTGTAAAAATAAAAACTTTATTTTATTTTGAAGGTGAGGAGAGGATCATCCCGGCTGAAGTTTCCAGTCAGATGATCTGGGTCGCCATGGCATCTGCTGGTCTGGTCCACTGGGTTCTGAAGTCCACAGTCGATGCAGCATCGACCAGAACCTTCAGAGACCTTTAGTCGCATGGCAACAGTGGTACCCTTCCTGATCCGAACGCTCAGAGGCTCCATGGGAGACGATGAGACTCCAGGTCCAAGAATAAGATGAGGCATCACAGGAACCAAACACCAACATGGTTTTATCCAGATGTGTGGACCGGATCAGAACCTGAAACCTGGATCCAAACATTTCAAGGCGAAACTCACTGATCATAAACCATCTGACAGGTTTACTGGGAAAGACGAGCTCTGTTCATCAGAGTAAAGGAAATGTTATTTATGTAGCACATTTTCAGCAACAAGGAAATTCAAAGTGCTTCACGGGAATTAAAAGGAAATACAAGCAAATTATAACAAACCAAAGAAAAAGAATCTGATGTTGATCTGAAGAACATAAACCTGAATCATCTGGTTCCATGTCTGGGTCAATTAGGACCTGAAATTAGGTCCTAAATTTCTGATCGATATTCCAGATAGGAATATTTATTCCAGATAATCCTGTCTGGAATAGGCAGGACTATTCAGATCCATGTGCCTGCAGGCAGAACAAAGAAGCTCCACAAATCATCCAGAAAGCGACAGCAGAACCGTCTGTGTGATGAAACCCGTCAGTCCCATCAGGATCAAACTCTGATCAAACAGGACGGATCAGAACCTGGAGATGATTCACACCGAGGATCCTCACATCCTGCAGGGACCAGTGCAAATAAAACACGAGTCTGAATCACTGCGCAGCATGAAAGAAACCTCAGCAGCCCTGAGGTGCTGTTCACCACTGGACCAGCAGGGGGCGACCAGCTTTCCATTGATAAATCAGTGTTTCATTTACTCACGTCTGATTTTACATTTGGTTTGGTGATCTGAAACAGTTAAGAGATAAATGTATTAAAATGAAACCAAGAGTTACCACTAAATCATGCAGCATTAAAAACAGGATCACAGGATCTTGTAACTCCACCAGACGATGGAGTTAGAAGAAATTCAAGATGCTACATTTAAAAGTTCATTTTCTCGATGAATAACAATAAAATGAAATGATGGATTGTGTTAAAAGAGCTTGGAAGTGGATTAAAAATACGCTTTTCTGGTGCAAGTTTATGAAAATAAAAACTTATTAAAACGGATGTTTTTATGTTTCCTTCGAAGAATTTTCTGACTGCTGTTTGTGAAAATGTGCTTTAGAACAAATCTTGACTGACTTATTCTTCTACTGCTTCTAATATCAGCTAATAAATCCTGGATCAACATTTATGGGAAAGAAGGATCAGAGCCGACTGGAGGAACCGGTGGAAGTTCTTCAGAAAGGATCCGTCAGCTGGCTCCGACCCGAAGCGCCGAGCTGATCTGTGGATCCGTTTCCTGTTGGCTTTGGTCACAAACTGCCGCTGAGATCAACTGTGGTCTCTGTTTATCTTCTGTGAAGATAAACGGCTCTGCATTATGCACAGCAAAGATTATGATCAGAATATTAAAACAAACGGAGATCAATCCTGAAATGTTGTTAAACTTAAAAGCAAATATCTGTATTTTCAGCTGAGTTGAGATCTACTGAAACTGTTGAATAACAATAATCAAAACTGAATGTTAATATTTATATGATAAAAGACTAAATGTTTATGATACCAACTGAAATATGTCTTCACTGCGTAACTAAAGCAGATTTCCTCACAGAAGATTCAGTCAATTATTCTGAGACCGGAACCCGGTTCCTCCATTATTACTATTAATATCGTCACAGTTCTGATTACAGACATTGGAGACATCCTCAAAGGAAGCGGATCCAAGAGGAAAACCATTGGACCAACCCATCGATACAATCACAACAGCAATTACCCAGAGTTCCCTGCTGTGAGGGGGGTCAGAGGTCGGGATGGTCAAAAATAGACAGGATCTGATCCTGAAATAAATAATCCTAGTTTTTATGTCACCTTCTTCACCAGCTGACAAAAAGTTCAAAATTATAAATATTTGAATTGCCTCAGTGTTTCAGTTTTCAGATCTTTAATTTAACTGCATTAAGCTGAAGGGGAAATTTTCTGTAAAACATTAAAAGTTACTTGAATAAAAGCACAACTAGGAAAGACCAGAATGATATAAAGCAGTAACATCAGCACAAAAATTATATTTTGCATTAGGCTCATTTAAATGAAACAAATGTATATGTATAATAAACAGAAGCGTCTCCAGCACTGAGCCCTGAGGAACACCAAATGGAGGTTCAACTCCAATAGACCTTCACCAAACCAGCAGCTGCAGCAGAGGAAATTCAACCATCCACCGCTCTCTCTCTCTCTGTCTGCATGACGGATCGGCCCCCAGCAGCCCCCAGGAGCCCCCAGCAGCCCCCAGGAGCCCCCAGCAGCCCCCAGGAGTCCCCAGCAGCCCCCAGGAGCCCCCAGGAGTCCCCAGCAACCCCCAGGAGTCCCAGCAGCCCCCAGCAGCCTCCAGCAACCCCCAGGAGTCCCCAGCAGCCCCAGGAGTCCCCAGCAGCCCCCAGCAACCCCAGGAGCCCCCAGCAGCCCCAGGAGCCCCCAGGAGCCCCCAGCAACCCCCAGGAGTCCCCAGCAGCCCCAGGAGTCCCCAGCAGCCCCCAGGAGTCCCCAGCAACCCCCAGGAGCCCCAGCAGCCCCCAGGAGTCCCCAGCAGCCCCAGCAACCCCCAGGAGTCCCCAGCAGCCCCCAGGAGTCCCCAGCAACCCCCAGGAGTCCCCAGCAGCCCCCAGGAGTCCCCAGCAGCCCCCAGCAGCCCCCAGGAGTCCCCAGCAGCCCCCAGCAACCCCCAGGAGTCCCCAGCAACCCAGCAGCCTCCAGCAACCCCCAGGAGTCCCCAGCAGCCCCCAGGAGTCCCCAGCAGCCCCCAGCAACCCCCAGGAGTCCCCAGCAGCCCCAGGAGTCCCCAGCAGCCCCCAGCAACCCCCAGGAGTCCCCAGCAGCCCCCAGGAGTCCCCAGCAGCCCCCAGCAACCCCCAGGAGTCCCCAGCAGCCCCCAGGAGTCCCCAGCAGCCCCCAGGAGTCCCCAGCGGCCCCCAGGAGTCCCCAGCAGCCCCCAGCAACCCCCAGGAGTCCCCAGCAGCCCCAGGAGTCCCCAGCAACCCCCAGGAGTCCCAGCAGCCCCCAGGAGTCCCCAGCGGCCCCAGCAACCCAGGAGTCCCCAGCAGCCCCCAGGAGTCCCCAGCAGCCCCCAGGAGTCCCCAGCAGCCCCCAGGAGTCCCCAGCAGCCCCCAGCAACCCCCAGGAGTCCCCAGCAGCCCCCAGGAGTCCCCAGCAACCCCCAGGAGTCCCCAGCAGCCCCCAGGAGTCCCCAGCGGCCCCCAGCAACCCCCAGGAGTCCCCAGCAGCCCCCAGGAGTCCCCAGCAACCCCCAGGAGTCCCCAGCAGCCCCCAGGAGTCCCCAGCAGCCCCCAGCAACCCCAGGAGTCCCCAGCAGCCCCCAGCAACCCCCAGGAGTCCCCAGCAGCCCCCAGGAGCCCCAGCAGCCCCAGGAGTCCCCAGCAGCCCCCAGCAACCCCCAGGAGTCCCCAGCAGCCCCCAGGAGCCCCCAGCAACCCCAGGAGTCCCCAGCAACCCCCAGGAGTCCCCAGCAGCCTCCAGCAACCCCCAGGAGTCCCCAGCAGCCCCCAGGAGCCCCCAGCAGCCTCCAGCAACCCCAGGAGTCCCCAGCAGCCCCAGCAGCCCCCAGGAGTCCCCAGGTGCAAAAACAAAGACAAACTCAAATGTGCAAAAGGAGGGAAGCTGAGGCCGACAGGCGGCAGAGTGGAGCAAGGCGACCCAGAAGATGGAGACGGCCAGGTTTAAATACTCTGCGTTCCAAATCAACGGACCAGCAACACCTGAAAGGGGCGGAGCTCCAGGGCAAACATCAAACGCCTGCAACCATCAGCGCCGATGGACGCAACACTCAGAAACCAGTCGGAAACTGAACCAGTTCAGACAGAGGCAGAAAACACCATGATGGAAAGTTATGATTACCATGGACACTGAATTATGGTTCAGTGTCCATAATTCACAACCAGACTGTTAGAGAAACATCTGTGAAGATTAAAACTTGGTATTTGAGCTTAAAACAATAAATAAACAGAAAAATAAAACAGTTTCAGATGAAAGAGCAATTCCCCAGACACAATTTATCTTTTTATTTCACCTTAAAGTTACATCATTGATTGATTCATTCAACAAACTCCTGATCCACTTGTTTATGGGAAGATCATGTCCCATAAACAAGCTTAAATTCTTTTAACAAGATTATTATTTTGTGCCTGATGATCAGAAATGAAATATTTCCACTGACCACTGGAATAAATAGAAACAATGATTCTGAAACAAAACTTTCAATAAAAATGAGTGAAAGCAACTCAAACTTTAACATCACTGGTTCAAACTGACACTAAGGCTCAATAAATAAACTTCAGTTTACACTCACCTGCACACACATTTTATATGCAATTCATTTTTGCAGCTTTTCATCCAGGAAACACATGTGCACATATCAAGTTCATTTCAAATAAATTAGACTTTTGTTTCTAAATAAAATAATTTAACCTCAAACATTAATAAGTGCGTATGACAACATACTGGTTGTTTTAGAGACGGCATTAAGATGTTTGTTTCCCTCCAGGTGCACCGATTTATCGGCCAGGCGATTTATTGGTGACAATTTTCTGAATTTTGGGAGATCTGTGATCGATTGATTTCTACATGTGAAGCCGATCAGCAAAGGTCTAAAGGTCAACCTCTCCTGTGAGAAAGAGAGGTCAGACTGACAGGCCATGCTTACAGTGAACTATAGTGACCCCCCTGTTGCCAATTCAGTGACTGTATTGAACATGTCAGACAAAACAAACATACTGACTAAAATCTGAATCATAAGTCAACGTTTTTTAAGAAATAATCTGCCATCAGCTGTTTGCTCTTTTAATCTTTCTAACACCCTGTTTGCCCTTGTTGAGTTCTTTTGAGATCCTGAGATAAAAAATGCTTCTTAACGTCAAACAACAAAAGATTTTAGGTAATTTAGCGCCATGCTAATGCTAACTGAATGCTTTTACTGTGAAATCGAAGGATTCAGTGTTTTCTGTGAAATGTGACTCTTTGTAGAGTTGATCTAAAATATTCTAATGATAATGCATCTGGGAAGCTGAAATACATGCAAAGCTGCATAAGACACTATCACACTGTACTGGCTAATGTTTGCAAAGCAGCAAATGATGGAGCAGCATTTGTTTTCCTTGGTGCTGATTGGCTGAACCCCAAAGCTTCAGCTGTAGCATTGGGACAGTTCCCACTGACTGCATCAACGCACATTCAGATGTATTTGGCGTTTGAACTGTTGAACTGGGCAGTTCAACAGTTCATAAAACGATGATTCTCCCTGAGAGGAAAGGAGCACCACGATCAGCCCAGACTCTGAACAAGAAACAAATGGACTGAAAAGAGTTCTGGAGGTTCTGTTGGATCAGCTGAGGCCCGTCGGTGAGGAATGGAGAGAAGGTTGAATGTTGGGAATCAGACGACTGAAGACTTTCTGCCTATGGAGAGACAGAGAAAGACATCGGTCAGGAAACAAAACCTTAATATGTAACCATGATGTTAGTGAATGAATGAATCACTTGGAATATTGATGAGTGAATGATGAGTTTAAACAGATTCTCCTGATCTAATGAAATGTTGCACTGGGATAAAATAATCATCTGTTTCCAGATTTAGGATGAGGGAGAACAAATGATGATGAGTTCAGGCGACATCGGTTTATTCTGTGTTCATGCAATAAAAGCATTTCAGGTATTTTTCCCATCATAATAATTAAATTAAGTTGCTTAGATCCAAACGTGATCCCTGGATGAGGATCCAAACATCAAGGATTTTTCACCATAACATTTAAATACTTAAAGCTTTTATTTTGGCCTTACATAAATGGACACATAATGTGAAATGTTAAATAACTTGACTGGATCAGGAGTTCAGTTTGTTCTGTAGCTCAAACTCAGATCAGTTTAAACTCCTGTCACTTTAATCACCAGGCTTCATGCTAACATGCTAACACGCTAACGCTGCTTAGCGCAGTGATTTTTGCTCAGTGATGGATCATGTTGTTCAGTTTAACTGGATCAGTTTCATTTGTCCAAATGCAGTGAAATAGAAACAATAAAACAATATTAATATGATAAAATAAAACACCTTATAAAAGGACTCACATGGTTTTTTCTTCTTCACTACAAAAGCAATGAAGAGAAAGATGAGAACAACAACAGCAACAACGGCGCTGATAATGATCCTGGTGTTTGGATGTTGTTGAGGTTCATCAGTTGGTTGGATGGGATCAGGCCCTGTGAAACAACAGCAGCAGGTTTTATAATAAGTTTCCATTTATACTATTAATAAAATGTTCAGTTTGTATCATGAATAAATTTAAGAGATTGTTAATCTACAAGCTAAATAATATCAATAAAGTTCAGGAGTTAAAATCCTGAAACGTTTTAAATGTTTTCAGCATTTTGCATGGAGGTTTAAATGACCATAAAACTTTTCTATGAGAGAATCTAAGGTTTGATCCCGGCTGCTTTAACTGGGACCAACAAGTAGATTTAGTTTATTTCTCCGTTTGTCATTTTAGCTTCAGACGTTTTTCCTGTTAGTGAGAGATGAAGGTCATCATCTGTTGACCTGAGTGATGGTCATTGTTTCAGCTCTTTCTGGAAGTTTCATCCAGATTAGAGGAGCATAAAAACTGAATGCTGCTTCTCCATGCCTGGTTCTGGTTCTGATGCCGAGCAGAACCAGAACCAGAAGACCTGAAGGTTGTTCCAACAGCAGCAGATCTTTAAGCCGTTCAGTGATTTATAAATATTTTAAAGTCTATCTGAGCTACAGGGAGGCAGTGGAAGGACTGGCCTAGTCAAAGCACCACTAGGACCAGTATGTACTGATCCAGCTGAGACACTTACCCTCCACCGTCAGCTTGAAGAATCGTTTGGTCCCGTTGCCATTGATGATCTGTCCATAATAAACTGCCGAATCTGTAGCTGAGAGACGTTTAATGGTCAGAGCGCCGGTGGTCAGATCCAGATCAAACCGGTCCTTTTGGGTCGGTCCGTCATGATTCCCGATGTCGAAGATGTAGAAGAGAACATTTTCCTCCCCCGTCTCTGGACCATTGGACCAGATCACCGTGTCCCCAGGTTTCAGCGGTTTGTGTTCCAGGCTGAGCGTCACGTTGTCACCGACCTTCCTGGTCAGATTTACTGCTGCAGCTTCTGCTGCTGCTGGTGCTGCTGCTGCAGCTTCTGCTGCTGCTGGTGCTGCTGCTGCAGCTTCTGGTGCTGCTGCTGGTGCTGCTGGTGCTGCTGCTGCAGCTTCTGCTGCTGCTGGTGCTGCTGCTGCAGCGACTGAAACATAAATAGATCACAGAGTTAAAACCTGGTTCTCCATTAGGTTCTAATTGAAACAGGGTGATCAGGATCAGCTTTCAGGGAATCTAAACAGTAATATGTTAATCCCAGGGAACGGATCCACAGAACCCACTCAGTTCACAGAACCGGTCCGTCTGTTTCCGCCTCAGCCACAGGAGGGTAAAGAACCCAAAGTGTAACTGCACTAAGACTAGCTCGACTTCAACAGAAAGTTGAAATGGAGTCAAGAATGAAAACGCGTTTGGTGAAATGTTTCCTCAAGAAACTGATCAATTTATCAATCATTTCATATTTACATCATCAGGTTGAGAAAATATAAAGTTAAGGGGAAATTTTGATAATTTATGGACAAAAATTATAACAATTCACATAAGTGATGAAAAGTAAAATCTGGCAAAAGAATATTTTTCCAAATGAGTTTTAATGAAAAACTGATGAAACTTAAACAGAAGCTGCAGATCTGAGTTTGGTTAAAACAGGTTTGTTTTGAAAATCCACACATTTTACGGACAATTCAGGGTAAAATTACTCAAGTAAAAGTAAAAAGTACACCATAGTAAAAATACTCCTAAAAGTACTTTTTTGTTTTGAAAAACTTACTCCAGTAAATGTTTCTCCATTAATCAGACAAACAGGCAGAAACACAAAAAGACTAAAATAAAAAGGATTTTATGTGAGAAATTTTTATTTCAAAGTTCTTCAGAGGTCCTGGATTTAACTCTCATCCGATCCGATTGGATCGGATCGGATCACCACTGTTAGAAAAATCATTTCTGTAGATTTCAATCTGAAACATTTTGTCTCTTGCTCTAACAGTTTTGGCCAAATCAGACGATGTGAGAACAATGGAGAGCAAAGTTATCTGGTTTTAAGCAGCTGCATCTGAAACATGCAACAGGTATATAAGGAGCGCCGTTCCATTCATGGGTGTGACTGCAGAAGCCACCACGCGCAGACGACTCGGAGATCCAGGCTGAAGGGGCCTGGACTGATGTCTCCTAGACAAGTTTATTCTTTTAAAAATAAATGCCTTTCCTGGGCTTAACATCACTGGTTGCCGTGTCCCCTAATTTTGTTGCGGCTTTCTGAGCCGGGCCGTAACAATAGCTTTAAAAACAACAATATCCTAAAGTGGAGAAAAGATGCGGATGAACTTCGAACCGAACCGACAGACACAGAAATAAGAACCAAAAAACTCACAGAGAAGCAGAACCGTCCAGAAATCCATGAGACAACAACGAGATGTTTTCACTCCGCGGGGAAACTTGCACCGTCTGAGAGGAACACCAGGACGCACCGCGACTCGCACACAGCTTCACACCGCCTCACGCCCTGTGATTCGCTCAGCTTCCGACATGATCATGTGGAAGGAGCTGTGATTGGCCAGCGCTGCCAGCGCTGCCAGTGGGAACAGCTCCTCGCTTTGGTGGGACAGGCACGTGCGGTGCGGTGAGGAGGTGAAGGAGCCTTGAGCCCCTTTCATCCTCCATGTCCTAGTGCCCTCTTTGAGGGTTTTTTTTGTTTTGTTTTTTAATTTTTTCTTTTTCGTCTGTATGGAAGACGGCCTGTTTGTGCCCCTCAGCAATAATATTTAGCTAAATATACTAATTTAGCCAAATAAACTAGTCTGGCCCTCCATCTAATAATGACTCAGTTTCTGCCTCCATGTTGATCACCAGGTCCATGGTGATCAACATGGACCGGTGATCTGTGCCTAAACTAAAATGGGCAAGAACATTTTGTTCATACACTAGTTTGTCAATAAAACCGTAGGTCTGACGTTGAAGTTAGAAAAACTGTTTCTATTTATATTTTTGGAATTGTCCTGCAATAGCAGAAAAAAACCCTCCTTGACCCTAAACACAGAAATGTTTCGGCTGCAGAGAAAATGACTACTGTAATCATTCTGCTAAAAGCCCGGTTCTACAGGCAGACTGAGTCGTTCCCACCGGCAGATAAAAAAGAATGTCTATTTTTATATTAGACATTCTGACAACGGTACCACCGACTGACTGCTGACTCTGCTTCTCCTTAGCGTCACGACCAGCCGGGTTAAAGCCGCTGCTGACGGATCTGGGCTGGAGGTTTGTGGCTATAAATAGAAGTTACTGCAGAACCTGAAAGGAAGACCCGGTCCAGAGCATTTAGAGTCAAAAGTTTCCTCTGTGGAAACTTTATTATGTATCAACATCATCAATATTCTGATGATACATCAACACTCAATTGGCAAACTAAAGACATCTGTAGTCAGAACTGTGACTATAACAATAATAATAACAATAATAATAATAATAATAATAATAATAATAATAATAATAATAACAATAATAATTATAATAATAGATGAAGTGGGTTGCAGTCTAAGAAAGAAATTCAAATGATTGCATTTCTTCAATTGTTTGAAAAAATGATTGTTAAAAGTTTGATAAATGTTAATGTCTCATTCATTGCTTTAATTGATTTGAATTCAACTAAAAATGAAGACTGGGCGTATTGGACCTGAGATCATGGAGTGTTCAGACACACCAGTGTTGTATAAAGTATTGAAATCTCAGAGTCCAGTAAAAGTATAGGTTTCTCTCCAAAATATGACTTTGGTAAAAGTAAAAGTCACTGAAATGTTACTTGAGTTAAAGTCTTAAAGTATCTGAAATGTCTTGTACTTAAGTATGAAAATTACTGTAACAATGGATGAACTCAAGTAATATAATGAAAAGTAAAAAGTAAAACAAGGCAAATGCAGTTTGAATGATAATTTTATATTTTGGTAAACTTGTTAAATACACTTAAAATAATGAACACAACCAAGAGCAGGCAAAATGAAACCTGCTAATAGATAAACCTGCAGCATCATTTAGTTAAGAACATTAGGTGCAGGTTAACTTAACCTGCTTTAGGTTAACTTAACCTGCTTTAGGTTAACTTAACCTGCTTTAGATTAACTTAACCTGCTTTACAACTGAACCAGCTTCTTAGTAAACCCTCCAGGACAGAAAATACAAAGTTTCTATAAGCCTCAAGTTTTCCCTTTCAGTAAGGTCAGTGCTGAAAATGAGAAAAATAAATAGTCAGTACAGAAAATGCGACTAACATGAAGAAAAAAAAGCCGTTACGATTCCTCTACTTCACAAAATATAGGTGCACACAACTGGTCATTATGCAAAAGAAAAAGAATTGGGAGGGAAATGCAGCTTGTTGACATCTGAAGAGGAGAGCTTTTAGTTAACTTGGTGTTTAATGGGAGAAGAGAAACAGACCTCCATGAAGCTGACACACCTACTCAAATAATCCAGGAAATAGTCTGATTGGTTAGTGCTCCGTTTGTGCAGCTTTGGTTTCCGAGATATTAAAAATTATTTTTTAGGCCATCCAAAATATCTACTTTGTAAGATTACAATTACTGAAAATATTGAGTATGACTAAAAATTCACTAGAGAACAGTGTGTCTCGTGTAACAGCATGAATTTAGTGTCAGTTGGTCACAAGGCAAGAAATCTATTTCCATTAGTTTCTCAGGAGAGTTTGGATGTAAAATTTGTTGACTCTCCCTGAGTGAAACTCCGACACCTTGAGGAAGGAGACCAGAGACCGGCTGGCCCAAATTAGCGTTCATGAATCGGATCGACCTCGAGTTAGACGCCGCTCACACCGGATATTGGAACAGTCATAATCCAAAGTGAAAACAACTTTGCTGCGTTTGTTTTAACGGCACAAACGGAGCATTAATGAACCAGCCCACTTTGGTTTGTTTTGGAGCAAAATGGGGGGATGGTGACTCTGGATGACCTAAAAAATCATTATAATATCTCGGAAACCAAAACTGCTCAAACGAACATTTTAAGGGCACAAACGGAGCACTGACCAATCAGACTGTTTGCTGGACTTTATGACGTGGTGGGGAGGAGAAACCTGTGCATCCTATTGGTGGAGATGAACAAGCCCAGGCTAACAGGCTTTGTTGCAGTCGGTCAGTAGGTTGATCAAAACATTTGCGTTTCTCTCGCGTTTTTTTGTAACGAGTAACTAAACCACACATTGAAAATGTATCGGAGTAAAAGTATAAAATTAAGTTCGGAAATGTAGTGAAGTAATAGTGAAAGTTATCAAACATTTTCTTACTCGAGGAAAGTATTTTTACTATACAAGACTGAGACACACCTTCCTGGTTCTGTGTTCAGAACCAAAACGCAGAAATAGAACCACAGAACAGAACCTGAGTTTACACCATTGAGCTGGAGAAAGTTTTTTTCTTCAGTCAATCAGCTAATTAATTATCATGAAACAAAACATGTTTTAAAGCGCAAACAGCAACTTGGACCAAACCCTAACCGACTATTGGGCCCTGTTAAGAATTAAAAAAGAGGAATAACTCAATTTAGCTCTTTAATTAATTCTCTGTAATAGGTTCTTGTGTCTGTGTACGTGTGCAGAGAGAAAAGAGCAATCATACGATGTCAGACTTCAGATATTCAGAGTTTTATCCAGAGAAATTCAATCCAAGAAGAATGTTACAATAAGCATCTCACCTAGATTATCAAAAGTCCAAGACATGACAAAACAGAGACAAAGAACTGAGTAAAAAGACAAAAAGATTAACAAAAGATGCATCCTCTGGGAAACTCACTCAGCACAAAGAGATTCGAACTTCTGCTGTGAAAAAAAACCATTTTATAGAATGTGCATTCTCCTCATTTAAATATATGCATTAGGAGGTGTGTTTTTTCCTTTGTGTGGGCTTGTCTTAATGTTAATTTCATTATCTCTGAGACCCACTGAAACACCCAGCTCTTCTCGTACCAGCCTCCTTTAGGTGATCTGATTTATAGCGTGAGTCTGCAGCGTTATCTGCCTCAAAATGCTTCAACAAGAAACCAGTTGGTGTTTTTAACCAAGCTTGCACAAAATGTAATGCTAAATAATGACTATAAGTTTGGATCTAAGAAGTAACTAATCCAAAACATGCTTAAAGAAATATCAATATGTTTGGTTATATGTTGTGACAGACTTCTATAGTTTTTTAATGTTTGTCTGAACTATTCAACCCTGAGTAAAGAATTTATTGCCCTGATAGCCAATACACTCCCTGTCTGAAATGTTCCTTAAGGAGTATAAGACTGCTTTCTGACTAGGAATTTATGTAAGTTCAGAGAATCACCAGTTGTCTTAGTTTGGATTTGTATCTAAGTTTATCTTAACCTAAAAGTTAACTTATGTACTATTGTGCTACTTTAAAATTCTATTTCAACAGCCCCTCAACAGCTCACTAGCAGAAACGGTGGCAGTGGATCCAGCCAGACATGAAGATTCATTTTCAAACAGACTTGTTCACTGATTAATGCTGTGCTGCCCTGGATGCTCCAGATGGACGCAGTAGTGGACGGTGCTGGACGGTCTGATCACTTTCTGACTGATCACTTTCTGACTGATCACTTTCTGTCTCGGTCCAAAAAGAGCCGAAGCTTCAGCAGCAAAACCATCTTCATGCAGAACGATGAAACATCTCATGCTGCAAGGACTAACACTGTGTCTCTGGCTGCTATGGGGATAAAGGGATAAACTCATGGTGTGTCACCATCCTCCTCTGACCTCTGACCCTATTGAGAACCTTGGAGTTTCCTCCAGCAGAAGATGTGAGGGTGGGATGCAGATCACATCAAGCAGCAGCTCTGGGAAGATTTTCTGACATCCTGCTAAGAAATTCAAGCAGAAACTTTCCACAAACTCACAAGTTCAATGGATCAAGAATTGTGCAGGTGATACCAAAGAAGGTCCGATATTAACATGTGACTCTGTTAAGATGTTTTTGACTGAAACAGCTTTTGATTTTAGTACATATGACCATTAATGCTGCACATTCACAGAATGACCGTTTGCAGTTCTTTATAATCCAAAACATGTTTAGAAAATCTGCTGTGCATAATAATTTGGAACAGAGCATTTTCAGTTTTTATTTTTGAATAAATAATATTCTCATGGGGAGCTTTGATCAGTAAAATGTGATTTATACTGTAATAGTTCATGACTTGTAAATTACGGGAGGTCCAGAGCAGCTGATCATCATGAAGTTCAAAATAATGGGAAGGTGAAACGTAAAGGTAACATTATCACCATAATGTGACATAATGAATCAGAACCAGACTGCTGCTGTTTTTGTCTATACTTAGCAGAGCAGGTGGAACAGAGATGCTAAGAAGTCTGTATGGAGGAGGCGACATGGACTGAATGACAGAAGAAACTGCTGGTCAAATATCTGGAATATTAAAACAATAGAAAATGTAAAACATCTCGGTGTTTTGACTCTGTAAAGCCCAGAAAAGGTGATGCAGATTATATTTCTTTGGTTTCACAAATTGTGCAGGTAAAATATGTCTGCATTGAACAGATTAAACATCAGACAATGTTTATGCAACTAAACCAAAATAAAAAAACACCATGAATAAACCTAAATATTGTGCCATATTATTGAACATTAACTGCACCAGAAAAAAATATCATGAAGCCAAAGAGACACTGAGGATAAAACAGGAACTAAAGTCATGTGAGCAAGAATGAATTCTTGCATCTTCTTCCTGATGCAACACACCAAATAGATTAATCTCTTTCCTTTGCTGTGCGTAAAACTCAACTTCACGTTCATCACGACATCTACAAAGAAAAACTACGTAACTATCACTCAACACTAAAACATGGAAGGGAGGCTTTCTTTGCAGATGTCATAAACAAAAACATCAACAATGCTCGAACTTTATTTGCAACAGTTGACAGGCTCACAAACCCTGTGACGTTTCCACCTGAATTCCAATCTAATGCAGCCTGTAATACGTTTTCTGATTTCTTTTCAGAGAAAATCCAAAAAATCAGAGGATTAATCTGCACATCAACTTCAAAGCCAGAACCATTGCTGTACCAAAACAAAACAATTACAGAAAAAATGACCCATTTTCAACTACTTAATTATGAAACCCTAGAAGAAATTATGAGTCAATTAAGTTCAAGCTCCTGCTGTGGATGTCCTTCCCACACATTTTAAGAAAGTCCTGCCTGTTATTGCTACTGATCTGATCCAAATCGTAAACTCATCACTCAAATCAGGTGTTTTCCCCCAGGCCTTGAAAACAGCAGTCATCAAACCACTGTTAAAAAAGAACAACCTGGACAAATCACTATTGCAGAATTACAGGCCAATCTCAAACCTCCCATTCATCAGCAAAGTTATTGAAAAAACTGTGTGTAAACAATTAAATAGTTCCTCATGATGACCAACTGCTTTGAAACTTTCCAATCTGGTTTTTGAGCTCACCACAGCACGGAGACTGGCCTAGTCAAAGTATTCAATGATATCCATATAAATACGGACTGTGGGAGAACCACGGTGCTGGTTCTGTTGGACCTCAGTGCAGCTTTTGACACTGTCGACCATGACATATTATTGAATCGACTTGAAAGTTGGGTCGGACTCTCTGGTTCGGTGCTCGACTGGTTTGAATCCTACATAAAGAACAGGGATTTCTTTGTTTCAATTGGAAACTTCTCATCAAAGAGGTCAAAGGTCACATGTGGGGTACCCCAAGGTTCAATCTTAGGACCCCTCTTATTTAATATTTATATTCTCCGGTCATAACAGGAAATAATATTAGCTACCACAACTATGCGGATGACACACAGCTCTACATTACGATGTCACCAGGTGACTCTGAACCCATCCAATCACTGAATAAATGCTTAGAGCAGATAAATGTGTGGATGTGCCAAAACTTTCTCCAACTGAACAAAAATAAAACTGAAGTCATTATTTTTGGACCTAAAGAGGAACGATCTAGAGTCAATGCACAGCTTCAGTTATTACAACTAAAAACTAGCGATCAGGCCCGAAACCTGGGAGTGATGGACTCGGACTTGAACCTCCAGAGCCACATAAAGACAGTAACAAAATCGGCCTTCTATCACCTGAAGAACATCTCCAGGATTAGAGGACTAATGTCTCAGCCAGATCTAGAGAAACTCATCCATGCGTTTATCTTTAGTCGCATTGATTATTGTAACAGCGTCTTCACAGGCCTGTCCAACAAATCAATCCTCCAGCTGCAGCTGATCCAGAAGCTGCTGCTCCTGTTCTCACTAAACCAGGAAGATAGAGACATAACAGCAGTTTTAAAGTCCCTCCACTGGCTCCCTGTAGCTCAAAGAATAGATTTTAAAATACTGCTGTTAGTTTATAAATCACTGAACGGTTTAGCACCACAATACATCAAAGATCTGCTGTTGTTGTATCAACCTTCCAGACTCTCAGGTTCTGGTTCTGGTTCTGCTCTGCATCCCCAGAACCAGAACCAAGAGAGGAGAAGCAGCTTTCAGCATCTATGCACCAAAACTTTGGAACAAACTTCCAGAAAACTGTAAAACAGCAGAAACCCTGACTTCCTTTAAATCTCAAGTAAAAACGCACCTGTTTAGAGTTGCATTTGAAATGTAATATGTATGGATTTGATTTTGTGGATATGTATGTAATATTTTTTTATTTTTTTTTTTTTCCTGTTGTGGGCAACGGGGCCCGGCGAATACCGTGGTTAAACGGACGGCGGAGTCCGGCGGTAACAGGCGCTCAAATTCCGTGTCAAAGGGAAGGGGGAAGAAAGGAAAAAAAGAGGGAAAGAAGAAAAAGAAAGGGGAAAGGAGGAAAGAAAAAAAAAACTTGGTATTTTATTCTATGTTGCATGCCTTTGTGTTTTGTGTTTATGATGTAAAGCACTTTGAAATGCATTGTAGCTGAAATGTGCTATACAAATAAAATTTGATTGATTGATTGATTGATTCCTGTTCCTCTTTTATGACTCATTGTTAAGGAAAGGCTGCCGACAGCAGATTATCTGCATGTGTGTGTGTTGGTGGTGGTTGTGTGTCTGCGTGTTTTTCTATATGAGCAGACATCTCATTCAAGATCTACTGACTTTTTCTGAAAGTTTATAAACTCAGACCAACATAACCCGACTTTACTTCCTGTTCCTGCAAGTCAGAGGAAGCAGGAGAGAGTGATGTCTGGGCTTGTCCTGGACAGGAAGCATTAGCCCTTTACAAGCTGCAGGCTGCAGTTTGGACACAAGGTCCAGAAACTTCCACTGACCTCACATTCCCACACCCTGGCTCAAAGTTAGGAGCTCAGTAGTAATGGTTCAACACACTGAACAACACACTGAACAACACACTGAACAACACACTGAACAACACACTGAACAACACACTGAACAACACACTGACGCAGAGATCAGAGCAGCAGACACACACCTCACACACTCCTCACACACTTTCCTCTGTCCATACGGAAAACTTCACAAACCAACCAGCTCAGTGACTAATCATTATTAGCATTAATACTGTCACTTTTCCTGGAAATAACTCCAATAATAAGCAATAATATCCAGGAATGAAAATCAAATTCACTAATATTAACAAAACCTCAAAACAAGAGGAGATAAAACAGTCAGAAATAAACCTTTACTCCTTCAACAGGAGAAGAAAAACTGAATTTCCTCTAATAACCAGAGAGCCGCCATCTAAACCACAAGCCCTAAAACTCATACTTCATTTCCAAACGGAAACATTCATCATATCGTCATATTAATCAAAAGCAAACAGAGTAAATGTGCTGGGAGACCAAAGGTCATCCTGGATCAGAAATTCAAGTTTCTGATCAAAAGTCTCATTTAAAACAGTTTTAAATGTGAAGCATCAAAGAACTGGACCAAAATAGTTTAGAGCTGCAGCTCTGGATCTTCATTTAAACATTTAAACTTTAATTTTTATCAGTTTTAAACAACACACAAGTTTTAAAAAAAAAAAACAAAAACTTGATGCACTTATTTTAGTCCTGAGTCATGACAGCCATGAGTTCAGGTGATCCAGGAAATAGGAGATGCCTCACTCTGATGGCAACCAGCCGTACTCCTCTCGAAGCTGCTGCGACACACCCTGAACATTTCACTGTTAACTGTCTGTTGGGACACCAAACCGTTTTGTTCTGCTGATCTGTAAAATATTCAAACTCTTTGAAGAAGCAGATCCAAATTTAATCACCAAAGATCCGAACTTTTGCAAAGACAGAATGAACCTTCGTCCACAAAATGAGTCAGCAGTGACTCAGCATGTTTGGCTGCAGTCGTTTCAGCAGGAAGAGTGTTTGAGGTTCTAACTCAGGTCCAAGATGCATCTGTCAACAGATGCGTATTAAAACATGCACAGTTAACAGAAAAACATGAGATCATTAACCATCCATGATCTGAGAGTGAAGACAAGCTGAACGCTGCAACACCTGAACATTTCTCTGTTTAACAGTTTGTCTTTCTATTGACAGTTTTTCAGAATTTTGCAACGATCCGTGAACAGATCCAGATTTTTATGGAAAGTCTCTAAAGATCCAATCATATCTAAATGTAGCGAAAGGTCAAAGGGCACAAGTTCTGCCCTCAGTGACTCAACGCCGCTGAGACCATGACCAGTAGAGCTCCTGACTGTTGATTTGTTTGTCAGCTGTGGGAACAAACGATCCCTGTTAGCCCCACATTGGGGGCCAAATGCATGATTTGAGTTTTTCTGTGTCCCTTGAGTCTCCGTGTTGTCCTGTCTTCCCTTTGATTGTTCCCTGCTGTTTCTCGTTCCCTGCTGTGTCTCGTTTCCTGCAGTGTCTCGTTCCCTGATGTGTCTCGTTCCCTGCATTGTCTCGTTCCCTGCTGTGTCTCGTTCCCTGCTGTGTCTCGTTCCCTGCAGTGTCTCGTTCCCTGCTGTGTCTCGTTTCCTGCAGTGTCTCGTTCCCTGCAGTGTCTCGTTCCCTGATGTGTCTCGTTTCCTGCAGTGTCTCGTTCCCTGCTGTGTCTCGTTCCCTGATGTGTCTCGTTCCCTGCAGTGTCTCGTTCCCTGATGTGTCTCGTTCCCTGATGTGTCTCGTTCCCTGCTGTGTCTCGTTCCCTGCTGTGTCTCGTTCCCTGCAGTGTCTCGTTTCCTGCAGTGTCTCGTTCCCTGCTGTGTCTCGTTCCCTGCAGTGTCTCGTTCCCTGCTGTGTCTCGTTTCCTGCAGTGTCTCGTTCCCTGCAGTGTCTCGTTCCCTGCTGTGTCTCGTTTCCTGCAGTGTCTCGTTCCCTGCTGTGTCTCGTTCCCTGATGTGTCTCGTTCCCTGATGTGTCTAGTTCCCTGCTGTGTCTTGTTCCCTGCAGTGTCTCGTTCCCTGCTGTGTCTCGTTCCCTGCTGTGTCTCGTTCCCTGCTGTGTCTCGTTCCCTGCAGTGCCTCGTTCCCTGCTGTGTCTCGTTCCCTGCAGTGTCTCGTTCCCTGCTGTGTCTCGTTCCCTGATGTGTCTCGTTTCCTGCTGTGTCTCGTTCCCTGCAGTGTCTCGTTCCCTGCTGTGTGTCGTTCCCTGCAGTGTGTCGTTCCCTGCAGTGTCTCGTTCCCTGCTGTGTCTCGTTCCCTGCAGTGTCTCGTTCCCTGCAGTGCCTCGTTCCCTGCTGTGTCTCGTTCCCTGCAGTGTCTCGTTCCCTGCTGTGTCTCGTTCCCTGATGTGTCTCGTTCCCTGCTGTGTGTCGTTCCCTGCAGTGTCTCGTTCCCTGCTGTGTGTCGTTCCCCTGCTGTGTGTCGTTCCCTGCAGTGTCTCGTTCCCTGCAGTGTCTCGTTCCCTGCTGTGTCTCGTTCCCTCAGTGTCTCGATCCCTGCAGTGTCTCGTTCCCTGCTGTGTCTCGTTCCCTGCTGTGTGTCGTTCCCTGCTGTGTCTCGTTCCCTGCTGTGTCTCGTTTCCTGCAGTGTCTCGTTCCCTGCTGTGTCTCGTTCCCTGCAGTGTCTCGTTCCCTGCAGTGTCTCGTTCCCTGCTGTGTCTCGTTCCCTGCAGTGTCCGTTCCCTGCAGTGTCTCGTTCCCTGCTGTGTCTCGTTCCCTGCTGTGTCTCGTTCCCTGCATTGTCTCGTTCCCTGCTGTGTCTCGTTCCCTGCTGTGTCTCGTTCCCTGCAGTGTCTCGTTCCCTGCTGTGTCTCGTTCCCTGCTGTGTCTCGTTCCCTGATGTGTCTCGTTCCCTGCTGTGTCTCGTTCCCTGCAGTGTCTCGTTCCCTGCTGTGTCTCGTTTCCTGCAGTGTCTCGTTCCCTGCTGTGTCTCGTTCCCTGCAGTGTCTCGTTCCCTGCTGTGTCTCGTTCCCTGCTGTGTGTCATTCCCTGCAGTGTCTCGTTCCCTGCTGTGTCGTTCCCTGCAGTGTCTCGTTCCCTGCAGTGTCTCGTTCCCTGATGTGTCTCGTTCCCTGCAGTGTCTCGTTCCCTGCAGTGTCTCGTTCCTGATGTGTCGTTCCCTGCAGTGTCTCGTTCCCTGCTGTGTCTCGTTTCCTGCAGTGTCTCGTTCCCTGCAGTGTCTCGTTCCCTGATGTGTCTCGTTTCCTGCAGTGTCTCGTTCCCTGCTGTGTCTCGTTCCCTGATGTGTCTCGTTCCCTGCAGTGTCTCGTTCCCTGATGTGTCTCGTTCCCTGATGTGTCTCGTTCCCTGCTGTGTCTCGTTCCCTGCTGTGTCTCGTTCCCTGCAGTGTCTCGTTTCCTGCAGTGTCTCGTTCCCTGCTGTGTCTCGTTCCCTGCAGTGTCTCGTTCCCTGCTGTGTCTCGTTCCCTGCAGTGTCTCGTTCCCTGCAGTGTCTCGTTCCCTGCTGTGTCTCGTTTCCTGCAGTGTCTCGTTCCCGCTGTGTCTCGTTCCCTGCTGTGTGTCGTTCCCTGCAGTGTCTCGTTCCCTCAGTGTCTCGTTCCCTGCTGTGTCTCGTTTCCTGCAGTGTCTCGTTCCCTGCTGTCTCGTTCCCTGATGTGTCTCGTTCCCTGCTGTGTCTCGTTCCCTGCTGTGTCTCGTTCCCTGCAGTGTCTCGTTCCCTGCTGTGTCTCGTTCCCTGCTGTGTCTCGTTCCCTGCTGTGTCTCGTTCCCTGCAGTGTCTCGTTCCCTGATGTGTCTCGTTCCCTGCATTGTCTCGTTCCCTGATGTGTCTCGTTCCCTGATGTGTCTCGTTCCCTGCTGTGTCTCGTTCCCTGATGTGTCTCGTTCCCTGCTGTGTCTCGTTCCCTGCTGTGTCTCGTTCCCTGATGTGTCTCGTTCCCTGATGTGTCTAGTTCCCTGCTGTGTCTCGTTCCCTGCAGTGTCTCGTTCCCTGCTGTGTCTCGTTCCCTGCTGTGTCTCGTTCCCTGCTGTGTCGTTCCCTGCAGTGTCTCGTTCCCTGCTGTGTCTCGTTCCCTGCAGTGTCTCGTTCCCTGCTGTGTCTCGTTCCTGATGTGTCTCGTTCCCTGCTGTGTCTCGTTCCCTGCAGTGTCTCGTTCCCTGCTGTGTCGTTCCCTGCAGTGTGTCGTTCCCTGCAGTGTCTCGTTCCCTGCTGTGTCTCGTTCCCTGCAGTGTCTCGTTCCCTGCAGTGCCTCGTTCCCTGCTGTGTCTCGTTCCCTGCAGTGTCTCGTTCCCTGCTGTGTCTCGTTCCCTGCTGTGTGTCGTTCCCTGCAGTGTGTCGTTCCCTGCAGTGTCTCGTTCCCTGTGTCTCGTTCCCTGCAGTGTCTCGTTCCCTGCTGTGTCTCGTTCCCTGCTGTGTCTCGTTCCCTGCTGTGTCTCGTTCCCTGCAGTGTCTCGTTCCCTGATGTGTCTCGTTCCCTGCTGTGTCTCGTTCCCTGCTGTGTCTCGTTCCCTGCAGTGTCTCGTTCCCTGATGTGTCTCGTTCCCTGCATTGTCTCGTTCCCTGATGTGTCTCGTTCCCTGATGTGTCTCGTTCCCTGCTGTGTCTCGTTCCCTGATGTGTCTCGTTCCCTGCTGTGTCTCGTTCCCTGCTGTGTCTCGTTCCCTGATGTGTCTCGTTCCCTGATGTGTCTAGTTCCCTGCTGTGTCTTGTTCCCTGCAGTGTCTCGTTCCCTGCTGTGTCTCGTTCCCTGCTGTGTCTCGTTCCCTGCTGTGTCTCGTTCCCTGCAGTGTCTCGTTCCTGCAGTGCCTCGTTCCCTGCTGTGTCTCGTTCCCTGCAGTGTCTCGTTCCCTGCTGTGTCTCGTTCCCTGATGTGTCTCGTTTCCTGCTGTGTCTCGTTCCCTGCAGTGTCTCGTTCCCTGCTGTGTGTCGTTCCCTGCAGTGTGTCGTTCCCTGCAGTGTCTCGTTCCCTGCTGTGTCTCGTTCCCTGCAGTGTCTCGTTCCCTGCAGTGCCTCGTTCCCTGCTGTGTCTCGTTCCCTGCAGTGTCTCGTTCCCTGCTGTGTCTCGTTCCCTGATGTGTCTCGTTCCCTGCTGTGTCGTTCCCTGCAGTGTCTCGTTCCCTGCTGTGTGTCGTTCCCTGCTGTGTGTCGTTCCCTGCAGTGTCTCGTTCCCTGCAGTGTCTCGTTCCCTGCTGTGTCTCGTTCCCTCAGTGTCTCGATCCCTGCAGTGTCTCGTTCCCTGCTGTGTCTCGTTCCCTGCTGTGTCTCGTTCCCTGCTGTGTCTCGTTCCCTGCTGTGTCTCGTTCCCCTGCTGTGTCTCGTTTCCTGCAGTGTCTCGTTCCCTGCTGTGTCTCGTTCCCTGCTGTGTCTCGTTCCCTGCAGTGTCTCGTTCCCTGCAGTGTCTCGTTCCCTGCTGTGTCTCGTTCCCTGCAGTGTCTCGTTCCCTGCTGTGTCTCGTTCCCTGCATTGTCTCGTTCCCTGCTGTGTCTCGTTCCCTGCTGTGTCTCGTTCCCTGCAGTGTCTCGTTCCCTGCAGTGTCTCGTTCCCTGCTGTGTCTCGTTCCCTGCTGTGTCTCGTTCCCTGATGTGTCTCGTTCCCTGCTGTGTCTCGTTCCCTGCAGTGTCTCGTTCCCTGCTGTGTCTCGTTTCCTGTAGTGTCTCGTTCCCTGCTGTGTCTCGTTCCCTGCAGTGTCTCGTTCCCTGCTGTGTCTCGTTCCCTGCTGTGTGTCGTTCCCTGCAGTGTCTCGTTCCCTGCTGTGTCTCGTTCCCTGCAGTGTCTCGTTCCCTGCAGTGTCTCGTTCCCTGATGTGTCTCGTTCCCTGCAGTGTCTCGTTCCCTGCAGTGTTTCGTTCCCTGATGTGTCTCGTTCCCTGCAGTGTCTCGTTCCCTGCTGTGTCTCGTTTCCTGCAGTGTCTCGTTCCCTGCTGTGTCTCGTTCCCTGCAGTGTCTCGTTCCCTGCTGTGTCTCGTTCCCTGATGTGTCTCGTTCCTGCAGTGTCTCGTTCCCTGCTGTGTCTCGTTCCCTGCAGTGTCTCGTTCCCTGCTGTGTCTCGTCCCTGCAGTGTCTCGTTCCCTGCAGTGTCTCGTTCCCTGCTGTGTCTCGTTTCCTGCAGTGTCTCGTTCCCTGCTGTGTCTCGTTCCCTGCTGTGTGTCGTTCCCTGCAGTGTCTCGTTCCCTCAGTGTCTCGTTCCCTGCTGTGTCTCGTTTCCTGCAGTGTCGTTCCCTGCTGTGTCTCGTTCCCTGATGTGTCTCGTTCCCTGCTGTGTCTCGTTCCCTGCTGTGTCTCGTTCCCTGCAGTGTCTCGTTCCCTGCTGTGTCTCGTTCCTGCTGTGTCTCGTTCCCTGCTGTGTCTCGTTCCCTGCAGTGTCTCGTTCCCTGATGTGTCTCGTTCCCTGCATTGTCTCGTTCCCTGATGTGTCTCGTTCCCTGATGTGTCTCGTTCCCTGCTGTGTCTCGTTCCCTGATGTGTCTCGTTCCCTGCTGTGTCTCGTTCCCTGCTGTGTCTCGTTCCCTGATGTGTCTCGTTCCCTGATGTGTCTAGTTCCCTGCTGTGTCTCGTTCCCTGCAGTGTCTCGTTCCCTGCTGTGTCTCGTTCCCTGCTGTGTCTCGTTCCCTGCTGTGTCTCGTTCCCTGCAGTGTCTCGTTCCCTGCTGTGTCTCGTTCCCTGCAGTGTCTCGTTCCCTGCTGTGTCTCGTTCCCTGATGTGTCTCGTTCCCTGCTGTGTCTCGTTCCCTGCAGTGTCTCGTTCCCTGCTGTGTGTCGTTCCCTGCAGTGTGTCGTTCCCTGCAGTGTCTCGTTCCCTGCTGTGTCTCGTTCCCTGCAGTGTCTCGTTCCCTGCAGTGCCTCGTTCCCTGCTGTGTCTCGTTCCCTGCAGTGTCTCGTTCCCTGCTGTGTCTCGTTCCCTGCTGTGTGTCGTTCCCTGCAGTGTGTCGTTCCCTGCAGTGTCTCGTTCCCTGCTGTGTCTCGTTCCCTGCAGTGTCTCGTTCCCTGCTGTGTCTCGTTCCCTGCTGTGTCTCGTTCCCTGCTGTGTCTCGTTCCCTGCAGTGTCTCGTTCCCTGATGTGTCTCGTTCCCTGCTGTGTCTCGTTCCCTGCTGTGTCTCGTTCCCTGCAGTGTCTCGTTCCCTGATGTGTCTCGTTCCCTGCATTGTCTCGTTCCCTGATGTGTCTCGTTCCCTGATGTGTCTCGTTCCCTGCTGTGTCTCGTTCCCTGATGTGTCTCGTTCCCTGCTGTGTCTCGTTCCCTGCTGTCTCGTTCCCTGATGTGTCTCGTTCCCTGATGTGTCTAGTTCCCTGCTGTGTCTTGTTCCCTGCAGTGTCTCGTTCCCTGCTGTGTCTCGTTCCCTGCTGTGTCTCGTTCCCTGCTGTGTCTCGTTCCCTGCAGTGTCTCGTTCCCTGCAGTGCCTCGTTCCCTGCTGTGTCTCGTTCCCTGCAGTGTCTCGTTCCCTGCTGTGTCTCGTTCCTGATGTGTCTCGTTTCCTGCTGTGTCTCGTTCCCTGCAGTGTCTCGTTCCCTGCTGTGTGTCGTTCCCTGCAGTGTGTCGTTCCCTGCAGTGTCTCGTTCCCTGCTGTGTCTCGTTCCCTGCAGTGTCTCGTTCCCTGCAGTGCCTCGTTCCCTGCTGTGTCTCGTTCCCTGCAGTGTCTCGTTCCCTGCTGTGTCTCGTTCCCTGATGTGTCTCGTTCCCTGCTGTGTGTCGTTCCCTGCAGTGTCTCGTTCCCTGCTGTGTGTCGTTCCCTGCTGTGTGTCGTTCCCTGCAGTGTCTCGTTCCCTGCAGTGTCTCGTTCCCTGCTGTGTCTCGTTCCCTCAGTGTCTCGATCCCTGCAGTGTCTCGTTCCCTGCTGTGTCTCGTTCCCTGCTGTGTCTCGTTCCCTGCTGTGTCTCGTTCCCTGCTGTGTCTCGTTCCTGCTGTGTCTCGTTTCCTGCAGTGTCTCGTTCCCTGCTGTGTCTCGTTCCCTGCTGTGTCTCGTTCCCTGCAGTGTCTCGTTCCCTGCTGTGTCTCGTTTCCTGCAGTGTCTCGTTCCCTGCTGTGTCTCGTTCCCTGATGTGTCTCGTTCCCTGCTGTGTCTCGTTCCCTGCTGTGTCTCGTTCCCTGCAGTGTCTCGTTCCCTGCTGTGTCTCGTTCCCTGCTGTGTCTCGTTCCCTGCTGTGTCTCGTTCCCTGCAGTGTCTCGTTCCCTGATGTGTCTCGTTCCCTGCATTGTCTCGTTCCCTGATGTGTCTCGTTCCCTGATGTGTCTCGTTCCCTGCTGTGTCTCGTTCCCTGATGTGTCTCGTTCCCTGCTGTGTCTCGTTCCCTGCTGTGTCTCGTTCCCTGATGTGTCTCGTTCCCTGATGTGTCTAGTTCCCTGCTGTGTCTCGTTCCCTGCAGTGTCTCGTTCCCTGCTGTGTCTCGTTCCCTGCTGTGTCTCGTTCCCTGCTGTGTCTCGTTCCCTGCAGTGTCTCGTTCCCTGCTGTGTCTCGTTCCCTGCAGTGTCTCGTTCCCTGCTGTGTCTCGTTCCCTGATGTGTCTCGTTCCCTGCTGTGTCTCGTTCCCTGCAGTGTCTCGTTCCCTGCTGTGTGTCGTTCCCTGCAGTGTGTCGTTCCCTGCAGTGTCGTTCCCTGCTGTGTCTCGTTCCCTGCAGTGTCTCGTTCCCTGCAGTGCCTCGTTCCCTGCTGTGTCTCGTTCCCTGCAGTGTCTCGTTCCCTGCTGTGTCTCGTTCCCTGCTGTGTGTCGTTCCCTGCAGTGTGTCGTTCCCTGCAGTGTCTCGTTCCCTGCTGTGTCTCGTTCCCTGCTGTGTCTCGTTCCCTGCTGTGTCTCGTTCCCTGCTGTGTCTCGTTCCCTGCTGTGTCTCGTTCCCTGCAGTGTCTCGTTCCCTGATGTGTCTCGTTCCCTGCTGTGTCTCGTTCCCTGCTGTGTCTCGTTCCCTGCAGTGTCTCGTTCCCTGATGTGTCTCGTTCCTGCATTGTCTCGTTCCCTGATGTGTCTCGTTCCCTGATGTGTCTCGTTCCCTGCTGTGTCTCGTTCCCTGATGTGTCTCGTTCCCTGTGTCTCGTTCCCTGCTGTGTCTCGTTCCCTGATGTGTCTCGTTCCCTGATGTGTCTAGTTCCCTGCTGTGTCTTGTTCCCTGCAGTGTCTCGTTCCCTGCTGTGTCTCGTTCCCTGCTGTGTCTCGTTCCCTGCTGTGTCTCGTTCCCTGCAGTGTCTCGTTCCCTGCAGTGCCTCGTCCCTGCTGTGTCTCGTTCCCTGCAGTGTCTCGTTCCCTGCTGTGTCTCGTTCCCTGATGTGTCTCGTTTCCTGCGTGTCTCGTTCCTGCAGTGTCTCGTTCCCTGCTGTGTGTCGTTCCCTGCAGTGTGTCGTTCCCTGCAGTGTCTCGTTCCCTGCTGTGTCTCGTTCCCTGCAGTGTCTCGTTCCCTGCAGTGCCTCGTTCCCTGCTGTGTCTCGTTCCCTGCAGTGTCTCGTTCCCTGCTGTGTCTCGTTCCCTGATGTGTCTCGTTCCCTGCTGTGTGTCGTTCCCTGCAGTGTCTCGTTCCCTGCTGTGTGTCGTTCCCTGCTGTGTGTCGTTCCCTGCAGTGTCTCGTTCCCTGCAGTGTCTCGTTCCCTGCTGTCTCGTTCCCTCAGTGTCTCGATCCCTGCAGTGTCTCGTTCCCTGCTGTGTCTCGTTCCCTGCTGTGTCTCGTTCCCTGCTGTGTCTCGTTCCCTGCTGTGTCTCGTTCCCTGCTGTGTCTCGTTTCCTGCAGTGTCTCGTTCCCTGCTGTGTCTCGTTCCCTGCTGTGTCTCGTTCCCTGCAGTGTCTCGTTCCCTGCAGTGTCTCGTTCCCTGCTGTGTCTCGTTCCCTGCAGTGTCTCGTTCCCTGCTGTGTCTCGTTCCCTGCATTGTCTCGTTCCCTGCTGTGTCTCGTTCCCTGCTGTGTCTCGTTCCCTGCAGTGTCTCGTTCCCTGCAGTGTCTCGTTCCCTGCTGTGTCTCGTTCCCTGCTGTGTCTCGTTCCCTGATGTGTCTCGTTCCCTGCTGTGTCTCGTTCCCTGCAGTGTCTCGTTCCCTGCTGTGTCTCGTTTCCTGTAGTGTCTCGTTCCCTGCTGTGTCTCGTTCCCTGCAGTGTCTCGTTCCCTGCTGTGTCTCGTTCCCTGCTGTGTGTCGTTCCCTGCAGTGTCTCGTTCCCTGCTGTGTCTCGTTCCCTGCAGTGTCTCGTTCCCTGCAGTGTCTCGTTCCCTGATGTGTCTCGTTCCCTGCAGTGTCTCGTTCCCTGCAGTGTTTCGTTCCCTGATGTGTCTCGTTCCCTGCAGTGTCTCGTTCCCTGCTGTGTCTCGTTTCCTGCAGTGTCTCGTTCCCTGCTGTGTCTCGTTCCCTGCAGTGTCTCGTTCCCTGCAGTGTCTCGTTCCCTGCTGTGTGTCGTTCCCTGCAGTGTCTCGTTCCCTGCTGTGTCTCGTTCCCTCAGTGTCTCGTTCCCTGCTGTGTCTCGTTCCCTGCAGTGTCTCGTTCCCTGATGTGTCTCGTTCCCTGCAGTGTCTCGTTCCCTGCTGTGTCTCGTTTCCTGCAGTGTCTCGTTCCCTGCTGTGTCTCGTTCCCTGCAGTGTCTCGTTCCCTGCAGTGTCTCGTTCCCTGCAGTGTCTCGTTCCCTGCTGTGTCTCGTTCCCTCAGTGTCTCGTTCCCTGCAGTGTCTCGTTCCCTGCTGTGTCTCGTTCCCTGCAGTGTCTCGTTCCCTGATGTGTCTCGTTCCCTGCTGTGTCTCGTTCCCTGATGTGTCTCGTTCCCTGCTGTGTCTCGTTCCCTGCTGTGTCTCGTTTCCTGCAGTGTCTCGTTCCCTGCTGTGTGTCGTTCCCTGCAGTGTCTCGTTCCCTGCAGTGTCTCGTTCCCTGCAGTCTCGTTCCCTGCAGTGTCTCGTTCCCTGCTGTGTCTCGTTCCCTGCTGTGTCTCGTTCCCTGCAGTGTCTCGTTCCCTGCAGTGTCTCGTTCCCTGCTGTGTCTCGTTCCCTGCTGTGTCTCGTTCCCTGCATTGTCTCGTTCCCTGCAGTGTCTCGTTCCCTGCTGTGTCTCGTTCCCTGCTGTGTCTCGTTTCCTGCAGTGTCTCGTTCCCTGATGTGTCTCGTTCCCTGCTGTGTCTCGTTTCCTGCAGTGTCTCGTTCCCTGCTGTGTCTCGGTCCCTGCTGTGTCTGTTCCCTGCAGTGTCTCGTTCCCTGCTGTGTCTCGTTCCCTGCTGTGTCTCGTTCCCTGCAGTGTCTCGTTCCCTGCAGTGTCTCGTTCCCTGCTGTGTCTCGTTCCCTGCATTGTCTCGTTCCCTGCAGTGTCTCGTTCCCTGCTGTGTCTCGTTCCCTGCTGTCTCGTTTCCTGCAGTGTCTCGTTCCCTGATGTGTCTCGTTCCCTGCTGTGTCTCGTTTCCTGCAGTGTCTCGTTCCCTGCTGTGTCTCGGTCCCTGCTGTGTCTCGTTCCCTGCAGTGTCTCGTTCCCTGCTGTGTCTCGTTCCCTGCAGTGTCTCGTTCCCTGCTGTCTCGTTCCCTGCAGTGTCTCGTTCCCTGCTGTGTCTCGTTCCCTGCAGTGTCTCGTTCCCTGCTGTGTCTCGTTCCCTGCTGTGTCTCGTTCCCTGCAGTGTCTCGTTCCCTGCTGTGTCTCGTTCCCTGCAGTGTCTCGTTCCCTGCTGTGTCTCGTTCCCTGCAGTGTCTCGTCTTGCCGTTTGCCCATGTCTCAAGGTTTTTTCCCCAGATTTGAGCCTTTGCCTTCTGCTCATCTGTCCTGCTTGGTATTTTGGATTTAGTTTATTCTTCCAGTGGTCGTCAAAGGCCAAAGGTCACCTCACTCACCCTCCGTTAGGTTTCCACAGTTACATGAAACAATCCCAGCTGATTCTTCTCAACATGACTCACTTCACCCAGGATTTAATCTGGGATTCATCAGATTTACTGATAATAAGTAGAAAAATAAAAAATAATTCTTTGTGTTAATTCTGACTTCCCTGCAGTGTCTCGTTCCCTGCTGTGTCTCGTTCCCTGATGTGTCTCGTTCCCTGCTGTGTGTCGTTCCCTGCAGTGTCTCGTTCCCTGCAGTGTCTCGTTCCCTGCTGTGTCTCGTTCCCTGCTGTGTCTCGTTCCCTGCTGTGTCTCGTTCCCTGCAGTGTCTCGTTCCCTGCAGTGCCTCGTTCCCTGCAGTGTCTCGTTCCCTGCAGTGTCTCGTTCCTGCTGTGTCTCGTTCCCTGCATTGTCTCGTTCCCTGCAGTGTCTCGTTCCCTGCTGTGTCTCGTTCCCTGCTGTGTCTCGTTTCCTGCAGTGTCTCGTTCCCTGCTGTGTCTCGTTCCCTGCTGTGTCTCGTTCCCTGCAGTGTCTCGTTCCCTGCTGTGTCTCGTTCCCTGCTGTGTCTCGTTCCCTGATGTGTCTCGTTCCCTGCTGTGTCTCGTTCCCTGCAGTGTCTCGTTCCCTGCAGTGTCTCGTTCCCTGCTGTGTCTTGTTCCCTGATGTGTCTCGTTCCCTGCTGTGTCTCGTTTCCTGCAGTGACTCGTTCCCTGCTGTGTCTCGGTCCCTGCTGTGTCTCGTTCCTGCAGTGTCTCGTTCCCTGCTGTGTCTCGTTCCCTGCAGTGTCTCGTTCCCTGCTGTGTCTCGTTCCCTGCAGTGTCTCGTTCCCTGCTGTGTCTCGTTCCCTGCAGTGTCTCGTTCCCTGCTGTGTCTCGTTCCCTGCTGTGTCTCGTTCCCTGCAGTGTCTCGTTCCCTGATGTGTCTCGTTCCCTGCATTGTCTCGTTCCCTGCTGTGTCTCGTTCCCTGATGTGTCTCGTTCCTGCTGTGTCTCGTTCCCTGCAGTGTCTCGTTCCCTGCTGTGTCTTGTTCCCTGATGTGTCTCGTTCCCTGCTGTGTCTCGTTTCCTGCAGTGTCTCGTTCCCTGCTGTGTCTCGGTCCCTGCTGTGTCTCGTTCCCTGCAGTGTCTCGTTCCCTGCTGTGTCTCGTTCCCTGCAGTGTCTCGTTCCCTGCTGTGTCTCGTTCCCTGCAGTGTCTCGTTCCCTGCTGTGTCTCGTTCCCTGCAGTGTCTCGTTCCCTGCTGTGTCTCGTTCCCTGCAGTGTCTCGTCTTGCCGTTTGCCCATGTCTCAAGGTTTTTTCCCCAGATTTGAGCCTTTGCCTTCTGCTCATCTGTCCTGCTTGGTATTTTGGATTTAGTTTATTCTTCCAGTGGTCGTCAAAGGCCAAAGGTCACCTCACTCACCCTCCGTTAGGTTTCCACAGTTACATGAAACAATCCCAGCTGATTCTTCTCAACATGACTCACTTCACCCAGGATTTAATCTGGGATTCAGCAGATTTACTGATAATAAGTAGAAAAATAAAAAATAATTCTTTGTGTTAATTCTGACTTCCTTTATGTTCCAGTGAAAAAACATGAATAATGATTCGTTATCACTGCTGTTCAGTGACAACAGCGCCATCTAGTGGAAGCTATTTCCTTCACTTATGTAAAGTCAAAACTGCCAGTAAAGACGAAGAGAAAAAATAATTGTGCAAGAAAATGTATTTCCTGTTTTTCAAGATAGAATGAAGGAGATCTCAGCAAAAAGAAAAATGAAACATAAAAGTTCACAAACATGAATATATTTCAAACAAGATAAAATCATTAAAAGCTGAGAAGAGTTTAACATAAATCTGCAAACAGCGTGAGAAGCAGAATCTCCTGATAAAAAGTCCGAAAAAATAAAACTGTCCAACCTGTCAGACAACATGCAGGTAGAAACACAAATTTAAACCTGGAGACAAGCAACAGGCAACAGGCAACAAGCAACAGGCAACAAGCAACAAGCAACAGGCAACAAGCAACAAGCAACAGGCAACAGGCAACAAGCAACAGGCAACAAGCAACAAGCAACAAGCAACAGGCAACAGGCAACAGGCAACAAGCAACAGGCAACAAGCAACAAGCAACAGGCAACAAGCAACAAGCAACAGGCAACAGGCAACAAGCAACAGGCAACAAGCAACAAGCAACAAGCAAACAGGCAACAGGCAACAAGCAACAGGCAACAAGCAACAGGCAACAGGCAACAAGCAACAGGCAACAGGCAACAAGCAACAGGCAACAAGCAACAAGCAACAGGCAACAAGCAACAGGCAACAAGCAACAGGCAACAAGCAACAGGCAACAAGCAACAAGCAACAGGCAACAAGCAACAAGCAACAAGCAACAGGCAACAGGCAACAGGCAACAAGCAACAGGCAACAAGCAACAAGCAACAGGCAACAGGCAACAAGCAACAGGCAACAGGCAACAAGCAACAGGCAACAAGCAACAGGCAACAAGCAACAGGCAACAAGCAACAGGCAACAAGCAACAAGCAACAGGCAACAAGCAACAAGCAACAGGCAACAAGCAACAGGCAACAAGCAACAAGCAACAGGCAACAAGCAACAAGCAACAGGCAACAAGCAACAAGCAACAGGCAACAAGCAACAGGCAACAAGCAACAAGCAACAGGCAACAAGCAACAAGCAACAGGCAACAAGCAACAAGCAACAGGCAACAAGCAACAAGCAAACAGGCAACAAGCAACAGGCAACAAGCAACATGTAAACATGAAGACTGAGGATATTTTCCCATGACTGAATCTCTGACACTTTCTCTTTCATGCAGGTTTGAACCAAAGCCAGAGCAGCTCAGCAACAAAAGCTTCAGTCAGCAAGCGAGAAAAACAAAGTCTGAAGTCCAACCCATTGTTCCCACAGCAGAACCAACTACTGTAAACAAGGACGTAAAACCAGGAACATAAACTTAAAACCACAGATTGGGAAACTAATTTCTTCAGCTGAAAACATTCAAGTCAGAACAATAAACTTAGAATCATCAAACATTCAAATCAGAGTTTTTGTTGGTTTTGCTTCAGCTCTGAGTTCTGATCCTGCAGCGAACCGGATCAGCTGACAGCTGGACTCCTGGCAAACTGACAGCTCTGAAAACAAACTGCAGAAACTGGAGTCCAACTTTGCACACAGAACATTTATCACAGCACCATATGTCACAGAAAGACACATTTATTGCTGAGTAAACTGCATGCAGATGCTCCTACCTGCAGACAGCCTGTTCTGCTGGAAGTGGAAAACAAACCGACAAACAGAAAGTTCTTTACTGGAACTGGATCAGAGGGTGGAGCTAAAAATATTTCCTCTATGGACGATCAGCCCAGCAGCAGAGCTGCTCTCACACTTAGATGCTCTCACACACATCTCAGTGTGTGAGACATTAGCTCTCCAGGTCCATTAAGACACAGAAAGAAAAACCTTCAATGCTGCTCTGGAAACACTCAAACTTCCCAGCAGCTGTGGACCAGATTTCTGCAGAGAAGCTTCTGGTTTCAAATTAAATAAAATGTTGATGTAACCATAAGATTTCTGAAGATTCATTGGCTATGGGTTTTAAATCTGTATATTTTCATATAAAGATGTGAATGCTTAAAGCCTTTCTGGTTATTTTAAGATTTTAAATATCAGAAAAGCAGAATGTTTAGTGAATAAACCTCAAAAACACCCAGAAGTGACAATAAAATGAACCCTGCAGTAATTTACACACACACACACTCACACACACTCACACACACACTCACACACACACTCACACACTCACACACACACACTCACACACTCACTCACACACACTCACACACACACACACACACTCACACACACACACTCACACACACACTCACACACTCACACACACACACACACACACACACACACTCACACACACACTCACACACACACACACACACTCACTCACACACACTCACACACACACTCACACACTCACACACACACACTCACACACACACTCACACACTCACACACTCACTCACACACATATACACACACACCACCCAGGATCCTAACAGCCTGATTTTCATCCTCCACACAGGAAAATATAAAATCTTCCAGTTGTTGGTCTGGTGACGACTGGCTTGAAGCACATCGAGGCGCTGAGTCCAGACTCTCTGGCAGAGAGGATGAAGTATGAATGAACATTAGTTTAAACATAAATGAAAGATTTGAAGTCAGATTTTAATTCCTGTCTGTGAAAAAATAAATTTTTCATACAAAATAAAACAATTTATTTAAATCGTTTTTTAAACTAGACTGTGATTTGTTGATCATCTTGGAGAAGAAATATTACACATGTTAATATTAGAGTTCACCACACAAATAATCCTCAAAAACAAAAAAAACAAAGAATCTGCATGAACACTAAACGGCACATAAAGGTAAAGTTTTCTAAAAATGACTCAAGTAAACATATTTAATAAAATGCAACTTATCTCTGCATGTAATGAATGACCAGAAAGCATTCAGTGATGACTTGCATGGTTGGTTTATAAATGTGATGAAGTTTGTTTCTCCACCCTGACAGTCTGAGAGGTCAAAGTCTAACAGGAAGTGAACTGCAACAGGAAGTCTGAGCTGCTGCCAACGACTGCTTCTCTCTCAATATGTTCAGATTTTGAAACTGAAGGATTCACATGTTGATGGAATGAAAATCATCCGGTGAGTAAATCATCTGATTTTGTTCTCACTCAGAGTTGAGAAAATCAACAAAAACCTTTTTGTCCTTTTTGTTTCATTAACAGTCAGAAATCTTCAGCTTCAGTTCAGTTTCCAGTCATTTTGTCATTTTAAAGCTTATGTGGGAATATTTTCTGCAGACGTGAGGCACGAGCGTGTCAGACAGGAACCAGAGCACACTGCCTCAAATGTGAATTGAAACGTGTCTGAGTTAAACTAAATAATTAACTTTTCATGTAAACCTTATTGCTTAGAGAAAACTCAATGATGTTTCATAAAAGTGGAACATGTCAGAGAAAAGTTTAGCTATAATGGAACAAACAGAAGTAATGTGCAGATGGAGAGCTTTACTGTTAAACTCTGCAACTTATTAGATCATCACACAACATGAACAGCTGAATGAATGACTGAATTTCCTCCATAGTGTCTCACCAGGTTCTGCAGATAATGAGACGTTAAACGGATTCAGGGATTCAGAACCAGAGGAACATCTGAACCAGAGACACTCTGGTTCAGAGTCCCGGGTAACAGAACTGGGAGAGCAGCCTCTCGTAGAACCAGGCCCTCCATCCGAACCACTTACCCCAGCCATGGCTCCACAATCCCGGGTAGCAGAGGACCGGGATTGTGGAGTCCTGGATTTAGATGCATCCCGTCTCCAAACTGATCCAATGAAAGTGTCATTAGAGACTGACTGCTGGATGCAGCCTGATGAGGGTCAGTGTCAGATATTAGCTCTACAGGCTGGACTTTGGCATCCTGGCCTAAAGAAGAAGTTCCCAGAGTGGGGTGGAAACCCCAGGGGGTCCAGAGATATTTCTGAATTTAGAATCATAGTGATGTGACCCCGAGGAATATGTGGCCCAAAGGGACAAAACGAAAAACTATAACATAAATAAATAAATAAATAAATGTAGTGCTACATTTATTTACGTAGTGGTAACATATTGATCGTATTGCCACTACTGCATTTACTAGTAACCACCACTAGTAAATAATGCTAATATGCACTGCATCAAATAATGTGGCTTTTAATCATTGATAAAATAAATAAGTTTTTAAAAAATATATAAATTTATTCTATGTATTTGTTCTTAAGTAAATATTAGGAAATGATCAAATGTATTTCTGGGGGTTGCCAGTTTGGTGGCCCCGGGTCTGAAACATGCAGGTTCTGGTTCTGCAGGGGATCAACCAGATCTAAAGTTTACTGAACACTTTGATTAAGCAGAACATGAGGAGTAAGTTTGTATTTTTTAATGTTAATATGAAACAATATTCAGCAGTGATGCCTGATTTAGTATTATTCTAGTTTATTAAAGCAGGAAAGTGTAAATGAAGGCTGTCATAATGAGAATGTTTTTTATACCAGGCTTTAATTAACAATGTTCTCAGTAATGAAGAGAAAAGAAGGCAGTGAAACATTCTGACATGATTTCTTCATTTGTTGCTACATCAAGCCGACTTCCTGTATAATTGTAAAACAGAAACTGTGGGTTCTGTTCATCTGGTTCTATAACATTCTGTAATGTGGAGAACAGAAGCAGCTACTGAGCTTTACTGTACACCTTTGGATATTTTATCACTGTACAATATTTGAATGCTTTCTTGTTTTATTTGCAGTTTTAGGAGGTTAAGACTAATAGTTTTCTTTCCTAAAACAGAGCAGAGTGGAGAAAGACCTGCAGACATGGAACACGACAAACTAATGGACATCATTAAACAAAATCTTAAAGCCAATCTTCAGAAAAAAATGAGCTGGACATACGAGGGAACTTCAGAGAGTCGGACCAAACTCCAGGATGTTTACACAAAGCTCTTCATTGTGCAACAGGCTGACCAACAAGGCTGCATCCAACATGAGATTCTGCATCACTTCAAGCTCCCTGATGACAAGTCACCATATATGGAGTCAGACTATGAGCAGATCAACAGTCTGGACATTTTTAAACCAGGAAAAAGGCGTTTCCAACAACCATCAACACAATGTAAAGAAATCCAAAGAGTGATGACAAAAGGCATTGCTGGTATCGGGAAAACCTTTGCCGTCCAAAACTTTTCTCTAAACTGGGCAGAGGGCAAATCCAATCAGCACATTGATTTAATCTTCGTCCTCCCCTTCAGAGAGCTGAACATGATTAAAGATGGGGAACACAGTCTGCTGCAGCTCCTCCTTTACTTCTATCCTGAGCTCAAACCACTCAAAGATGCAAAACAGCTAATTAACGAGAAAATTCTGTTCATCCTTGATGGCCTGGATGAAAACCGATATCCACTGGACTTTAAAGAAGCCATGAGTACGAGTGATATCAATCAGAAAACAAGACTTGATGTGCTGCTGATCAACCTGATCAGAGGCAGTTTACTGCATGATGCTTTGCTGTGGATTACATCCAGACCTGCTGCAGCCTCCCAGATTCCCTGGAAATACATTGACCAGGTGACAGAAGTGCAGGGATTCACAGACCAAGAAAAGAACAACTACTTCCGAAAGAGACTGAGTTCTGTCCAGAAGGCTGAAGAACTGCTGTCGGCTCTCAGAGGGATGATAAGCTTCCACTTAATGGGACATATCCCTGTCTTCTGTTGGATTATTGCTGAGGTATTTAAGAAGGGATGGAGTGACCGAAGAATCACCACAATGACTGAGTTGTACATCTATTACATCCTGATCCAAACCAAAAGAACAACACAGAAATATGAGTCAAAGAGTTCCAGGAAAGAATCCCAAAAGAGAGTTTCAAATCTTCATAGCACTGGTTTACTGTTGAAACTATCCAAACTGGCCTTTGAGCAGCTTCATAAAGGAAACATCATTTTATGAGGAAGACCTCACAGAGTGTGGCATTGATGCTGATGACGCTTCTTTGTTTTGTGGGCTTTGCTCAGAAATCCTGAAGCAGGAATTTGGTCTGTACCAGAAGAAGATGTTCAGTTTTGTGCATTTGAGCTTTCAGGAGTTTCTATCTGCTTTTTACGTGTTGCACTGCTGCAAGACGAACAACCTTCATCCTCTGAGGTCCTTCCTGGGAGTTGACCCTGCAGATACGAGCTTCCTGGAGCTGCAGAAAAAGGTGGTAGATAAAGCCTTGCAGAGTGAGAAGGGTCAGTTAGACCTGTTTCTCTGTTTCTTCCTTGGACTCTCACTGAGGTCAAATCAAGAAATGATCCAAAGTTTGCTTCCCCAGACGGAGAGAAGCTCGGACACTACTGACAGTTTAAAAGCTTATATAAGGAATTTTCATGCCGATAACATCCCGACAGAGAGGTGCATTAATCTTTTCCTTTGCAAGTTTGAGCTCAAAGAAAGAGAATTTCAGGATGACGTTGGGAAGTACCTGAAATTAGGAGTGAGGCTGTCAACCATTGACTGCTCAGTGCTGTCAACCCTGCTGCAGATGTCTGGTGAAGTGATTGAAGAGCTCGATCTGACCAGATGCTGCATATTGGATTCTGGGACTGAGAAGCTTCTCCAGCTAGTAGGAAACTGCAGGAAAGCCGTGTGAGTATCAACAGATAGATTCAATCAAAGGACATGAACACAACAAGAATTCATGTATAATTATTGCACTAAACTTGGTATAAACTCTCGTTCATAATGCCTGTTTCTGGTTATGAGTTTTATTAATCCCATTATTTGTTGTGTATAAATCCCACAGACTCAAGAGCAGACATGTGCAAGACTTTAACCTCCACATACTGCTGTCCGTTCTTCAGTCAGAAGAGTCAAGCTTACAGGAACTGTGTCTGCATGGAACTCATACCATACAGACGCCGCTTCCTTTTGAGCTCTTTGTGGTGCTGGAGAGCCCTGTGTGCAAACTGCAGACCCTCAGGTCAGTCCTACGAACTGTTTAGTCTGATTTCAATGATTTAATTCATTTAGTATTAATTATTCATTAATATTCATTAAGTATGAATTACTTACAGGGTTTGTTTTCTCACAGATTGTCTGGTTTCTCGCTGGACTTCATGAGGCGTCGCCAACTTGCCACCGTGCTTCAGGTCGAACAATCCAACTTGACAACTTTGGACCTGACAAACTGTACTTACAGTTATGTTAAGAATTACTCTGGAAATTTGTCAGAACATGAGAAGAAGGAAAAATATGAAGATTTTATTGACGAACCATTGACTCTGATTTCCACTGGATTGATTGGGCCTCTCTGTAAACTGAAGGACTTTGGGTAACCTGAAGATCATGGAAGAGGTATTTATCTCCTGTTAACATTATGCTCACATATTTCCTCTGATTGCAGGATGAAGAGCTGTAATCTGAGAAGTGGATGCTGTCAGGTGTTTGCCGCGGCTCTCAGGTCCAACACCCAGCTGAGAAAACTGGATCTGAGTAACAACCAGATCCAGGATCTGGGAGTGCAGCTGCTCTCCGGTGGACTGGGTGATTCAAACTGTCGGTTGGAGTCTCTCAGGTGATCATTCCTCTTTACTCATCACAAAGAACAGAACACATTTTATCTTTGTGGTGTAATTCCCCATTGCTCAGGCTGCCAGGACATGGAAGATTTCTTGATCACACAGCAGCTGTTGGTCGTTGATGTTTGCAGAGACGTTTAGAAAAGGCAAACCTGGAGCTTCTGTTTCGATAGATTCAAAGAAACCCAACACAATGGTTTGTTTCACTTCCTGAATATAAAACCTGGAAACCTGCGAATATTCAGACATGTTTGGTCTGAGACAATAAAGTAGATATGGATGATAAGGGCAGTTGCCCAGGGCGGTATCACAAAGAGGTGGGAGACTTCCAGGGTGTTCTAATTGTTATATTAATCAGTTATTACATTTTGTTATATGTATAAAACACTTACTGCACTATGCATTGCAGTATGGAGTAGCATATAAACTACAGGTAAAAATATAGTACATAGCAACACATTTATCCATAATAAACATAGATGATCTATGCTTAAATTGCAATATATTAGAAAATATAAATAATAAATCTCATAAAATCATTGC
Organism: Poeciliopsis prolifica; assembly: GCF_027474105.1. Taxonomy (NCBI): domain Eukaryota; kingdom Metazoa; phylum Chordata; class Actinopteri; order Cyprinodontiformes; family Poeciliidae; genus Poeciliopsis; species Poeciliopsis prolifica. The sequence goes on along the minus strand of NW_026562477.1, from coordinate 92,694 downwards.
TTAATATATTACACTGTAATTTGCCATATAATATATTGTATTATATTTCTTCAGAAGGGTTTTGGGGACTTGCTGCAGCAGTCTCAGGCAGGAAGGACATTTTATTGCTCATTTTATCCTCAGAGTTTCTCACATAGGCAGAGATTTAATCTCGTTTTGTGTTTGGGATTTCCTCTCTGCAGGTTGTCATGCTGTGGGATCTCACAGGAAGGATGTGCCTCTTTGGCCTCGGCTCTGAAGTCCAACCCTCTCTGTCTAACAGAGCTGGACGTGAGCTACAACCATCCGGGACAGCTTGGAGTCAAGATGCCTGGAGAGACTGGAGGACCCGAAATGCAGACTGGAGAAACTCAAGTCAGTCCTTTAACAGAAATGTTTATTAGAGCTTCACATTTTCTGTGGAATAATCCTTTTATCTGTCTACCTCTGAAATACAGTCTTCCATTTCACTCACTGACAAAGAAGAAATCTTTAAATTCAGTTGGGAATCAGTGATGATTGTTTAAATAAGGTTAGCACTTTATACTCTTTATACTGATAGAGTCATGAATGGAACAATATACCATAAGCTGTTGTAGGAATGTCTAAAATTCAACCAAATCAAAGACTGAAGGTCATGCTACATAGATGGCTAAATTAATACAGTTTATTCCAGTCTTAATATAGTTTAATGGAGTCTGGTTGCACACTAGACTATGAAATGCTACATAAGTCAAAGCTAAAGCAGAACTGCAGCTGCAGCAGTGATGTGTTGGCCAGTGTCCTACTGTACATCTCCAGATGGCTAAATCATAATAATGACCTCAGAGCACTTAGCTCAAACATCACTGAAAAGCTTGATGACAGCATGATGGGACTTTCTCAAAATGACAGATTCCCCACTAACCTCTGCAGTCAAGCACCATCTGCAGAAACTGACATTTTACAATAGAATATAATTCACAACTTCCTCTTTTGAGTTTTTCCTCTTGCTCTTGTCTTGTCAGTGTGGAGCATAATGAAGAGTACTGGATCAACCCACAGCTTCTGAACAAATGTAAGGCTTATTGTGCTCAATAAAATGTTGCTGTTTGTCTCTGTAACTGGTTATTTCTTTTTCAGACGCCTGCGATTTGACCTTTGACATCAATACTGCCAATAAATACCTGATCCTGTCTGAGAGTAACAGAACAGTTCGTTTGACGGAGGAAAAGCAGAAGTATCCTGATCACCAGAAAGGTTTAAATATGAGGGTCAGGTGATGTGCAGAGAAGCTCTGACTGGACGCCATTACTGGGAGGTGGAGGGAACTTCAGTCAAAAACCTGGGCGTTGCCTTTCAGGAGGTTAAGAGGAAAGGATGCAACTTTCAGATGGACTGGAGCAATAAGACGTGGATGTTGCATAACTATTTACTGCATGGCTTCACGTTTCGCCACGGACATCAGGAGGTCTACGTTCCGATCACATTTATTGATGACCAAGGATTCGTGGCCCGACCCCGACCCATGAGAGTTGGACTGTTTCTGGACTGGCCAGCTGGGATTCTGTGTTTTTACTGGCTGTCTGGTGACACAAGAACTCTGCTTCACACCTTCCACTCAACGTTCACGGAGCCTGTTTACCCAGCGTTCACTGTTCAGGCCTTTTCTTTGACTCTGCTGCCTGCTGACAAACTGGAAACAGAACATGTGAGTGATTCTTGTTACTGAACCTGAACTGCAGCCGAGCAGCTGAGAAGTTTCTTCACTTCGACATTCTTGTGTTCAAGGTTCCTGTGAGCTTCACACCTGAGGTGAGCAGAGAGAGGATCGGCGTCTCTTACAGGTGAGACAACCACTTCATAAGGTTTCCTTATGTTAGATCTTTTACCAAATTTTGATTTGGTAATCAAAGATGTTTTTGACCCAAAGCTCATTTTAAGTGCTGTAACAGCAGCCGATGCTGTGATCAGGTCAGAAGGAGTCCAGGGTTATTAATACTGGCTTTGGTTTTTTTAGCTCCCATAAATGAGATTTTACCTCCAAATGAATGAGATTGTTTTCTGGTCTGACATGCATGTCTGTTAAACCTTCAGGCATGTTAGATTTAACATGAATGTCTGGAACCAGGCGTCTTCCTAACCCTAACCCTGACCCAGATGGTGTTGAAGGCTGAGCTGAAGTCGACACACAGGATTGTGACCTTCGACCCCGGACGGTGCAGGATGAAACACATTGTCAGGTTGACTGCATCACTTACCAACCAATCAGAGGGGTCTAGCAGAGGGTCTGTCATGGATCCTTCATGAGGGATTTAAACATGGAGGTGTCAGCTGTTCCCTCAACACTTGGACTCCTCGCCTGCAGAGCGAGACCCGACCCAGAACTCACAGAGAATCGTCTCGCTGGTTTATTGGAGAAGATTTTCCTGGATTCTAAGAGCCAATGTCTGAATGCCCCATCCTGAACCAGCTGATCCAGGTTTAGAGACTTCATCAAGTTTTACAAGGCAACCTGTGAAAACTCACCATAAATGTGTGAACCATCCACTAAGACAGTTTTACTCCTTTTGAAGAACATGAGATTACAGAGACACAATGACTAAATGTTCACTGCTTCTTTGATTAGTTACCAGGTCAGAAACCATTTAATCAGTTGGAGAAATAATTCAACTGATTAAATTGAATCATCTTAATCTAACCTTTCTTTCCTTAATGCTGACGCTGAATCTAGTTAACATAGTTGATGTTTTGGATGAAGGAAACATCAGGAAATGTTCTGTTCCTTGGAGTTGATGGATGGATCTTTTTCAGCTTCCAGTTTCCTGGTTCAGGTCTGTTCCGATGTTCTCTGACTGGTCTGGTGTTCGGAGTGACCCGGGAGGCGAAGCTGACCTACAAGACTCAAATCTGGGATGAGAAGCTGCTTCAGACAGCGAACAAACTGCCAGGCGGACCTTTGTTCAGCATCGAATGTCGTCAGGACTGTATCAGAGAGCTGCAGCTGCCACACTGTCAGCCTGAAGCAGGTAAACCTCTGGTTCCTCTGGTTCCTCTGGTTCCTATGGTTCCTCTGGTTCCTATGGTTCCTCTGGTTCCTCCAGTTCCTCCGGTTCCTCTGGTTCCTCTGGTTCCTCCAGTTCCTCCGGTTCCTACGATTCCCCCGGTTCCTCTGGTTCCTCCAGTTCCTCCAGTTCCTCCAGTTCCTCCGGTTCCTACGATTCCCCGGTTCCTCTGGTTCCTCTGGTTCCTATGGTTCCTCTGGTTCCTATGGTTCCTCTGGTTCCTCCAGTTCCTCCGGTTCCTCTGGTTCCTCTGGTTCCTCCAGTTCCTCCGGTTCCTACGATTCCCCGGTTCCTCCAGTTCCTCCAGTTCCTCCAGTTCCTCGGTTCCTACGATTCCCCGGTTCCTCTGGTTCCTCCAGTTCCTCCAGTTCCTCCGGTTCCTACGATTCCCCCGGTTCCTCTGGTTCCTCTGGTTCCTATGGTTCCTCTGGTTCCTATGGTTCCTCCAGTTCCTCCGGTTCCTACGATTCCCCCGGTTCCTCCAGTTCCTCTGGTTCCTACGATTCCCCCAGTTCCTGGTTCCTCTGGTTCCTATGGTTCCTCTGGTTCCTATGGTTCCTATGGTTCCTCCAGTTCCTCCGGTTCCTACGATTCCCCCGGTTCCTCCAGTTCCTCCAGTTCCTCCAGTTCCTCCGGTTCCTACGATTCCCCCGGTTCCTCTGGTTCCTCCAGTTCCTCCAGTTCCTCCGGTTCCTACGATTCCCCCGGTTCCTCTGGTTCCTCTGGTTCCTATGGTTCCTCTGGTTCCTATGGTTCCTCCAGTTCCTCCGGTTCCTACGATTCCCCGGTTCCTCCAGTTCCTCTGGTTCCTACGATTCCCCCAGTTCCTCTGGTTCCTCTGGTTCCTATGGTTCCTCTGGTTCCTATGGTTCCTATGGTTCCTCCAGTTCCTCCGGTTCCTACGATTCCCCCGGTTCCCCGGTTCCTCCGGTTCCTCTCTAATGGACCTGTGCTTCCCCCCAGCCCTGCTGCCTGCCTGCCTCTCGGTCGGCCACATCACTGATGATGGGATGAGCGTCGTTCCGTCACTGAGGGTCACAGAAACCCACGTGGTGGTGAGCGTCTCGCAGCTTTCTGGCTTCGGCGTCGTGTTGGACCGGATCAAGAGGTTCCTGACCAAGCCGATTCGGGGCCAAGTTCTGCTGTTCCTGAGACGGCTGCAGCGACCGCTCAGCATCCTCAGTGTGATTCTGCTGCCCAGCAACGTTCCTCTGCAGGATGTGAATCTTTAACCCGATGTTTTAAAGAGGATGAACTGATCAGGTTGTTTCTTTTAAAACTAACAAATGGTTCTGACTTGAAGGTGAAAGAGCAGCACAACGGCTCCAAGTTCATCCAGGCTCCATCCTTCTGCTCCTTCCACAAAGGGAAAACCTACCGCCTCCACAGCGACCCGGCGGGCCTCGCCATCCAACCCAAAGTCAGTTTCAGAGCCGCCGTCTGCTCACTGGGAGCTGAAATACACCCAGTAAGACGCCCGTCTTCTTGCAGGCGGCTCAGTTCTTTGAGAACTACGGACCAAATTACCACGCCACGTTTGAGATCACGCTGCCGACGAGAACGGAGGACGTGACGGTGACGGTCCAGAGTCCGGAAGAGGAAAACGTCTGGGACTACGCCCTGCACCTGCCAGGTACGCAAACCATCTGCCAGCTTAATGGAGAGACTTCCTGCTGTTAGCTTCAGCTGCCTGCAGGAGAAACGGGACGAAAGGATCTGGATTTATCTTAATAACTCAGTTTCATGCATGTTAGCTGTTTGTTGGTGCTGATTAATCAAGTGATACTTCAGACAAAAGAAATGAGAAAAAGAAAATCCAGCTGCTACTGTTTGATTTCACAGAAAGTCTGCCCCCTGCTGGACTTTACCTGGCTTTGCAGGATAATCATGTCATCATTTATTCTGGATCTTTGTTTGAATTCTGACAACAAATGTTTTTATCTAAGCAGCATCATGAATAAATATGATTGATTCCACAGTGAAAACATGTTAGAAATGCTTTTAAAAGAGAAAATGGGATTTTTATTCTGAGGAGCATTTTATTTTGAAAGGCCAGCAAACTCCCCTGACCAGAACCTCATCGGGTCTGTGGAGAATTAGAGGAAGATGAGACAAAGTAACCAACGATGAAGATGAGCTGAAGGTTCTGCCAGAACACACTGGGTTTCCAGAACCTCAGCAGAACCTGAGGCTGGTGTCCGTGTCATGCTGCACTGATGCAGGAAGGAAAAGGAGCCCAGACCTAGAAATGTTAACAGCTGATGTTTATGTTAAAGATATTATATTTCATTGATCTGATGTAATATTCTGATGTTCTGAAACATTTCATTTTGGGTTTTCATTCTCTGTAATCAACAACATTGAAGATGGGAAAGATTCACTCTGAGTGTAATAGATCTACGTAACAGATCCGTTTTACTCTCTGAACTGAGGGACAGAAAACTCAGAACTTTTTCATCACATTCTGATGTTTAGAGATGAAGACATATTATATTATATTCCACTGGAAAATCACAGTTGGACATTTGGATGATTCCAGGTGATTCCAGATTATTACAGATTATTCCAGATGTTTCTGGATGATTCCAGATGTTTCTGGATGATTCTAGATGTTTCTGCTTCCTGTCGTCTCGTTTCTGTCTGCAGCCTCTCTGGACCAGCAGACCAAAGGCGACTGCGGCTTGCAGAAAGTTTGTCAGCGGGGGAGAAGCTGAGAAGCGTCCGGCCGGACTTCATCGATCACGTGTCCAACCCGGTTCTGGACAAGCTGCTGGACGAGCTGCAGCACTGCAGGGTGATATCAGACGCTGAGGCGGACCAGATCAGAACCAAACCAGAGCAGAAAAAGCCCGAGAGATGATTGACACGGTGAGGAAGAAAGGAGCAGAGGCCAGCTCCAGAATGACCTCTGCCCTCTGCGCCAACGACCCGTATCTGAGCAGCGAACTGGGCTTACTGTGACGGACAGAACCAGACAGAACCGGACAGAACCAGGAAGAACCAGGAAGAACCGGACAGAACCAGGAAGAACCGGACAGAACCAGACAGAACCAGACAGAACCGGACAGAACTGGACATTGAAACAATGATTTTATTCCCGCATGTTGATTTTGCGTTCTGAGAGTATTTTAGTGATTCTTCGTGTTTCGTGTTGCACTGTGTGACGAATCAGACGATCAGCAGCAGAAAAACCAGAAGATGATCAAATAAATGCTGATGATTTTGCTGCTTCCTTCAACAGATGATTTAATGACAGGTGATCAACAATAGAGCTTTAATACAAATCGTTAAAGAACTGAAAGCAAAACATAAAAGTTCAACATTAATACCATTTCTGGTCCATCCAGGATCTGATCTCAGCAGGTTGAAACTTTCTGCGTAGAGAACAAGAAGATGACAAAATGAACATTATTTTTATTGAAGGTTAATATCAATTCAATCACCTCAACTTTAATACTTCACTTTTTAGTTGTACTTACATTAATACATTATAATAAATGTCAAAAACATTCACCAGATCGACAGAGAATCTGGAGAAACTCAGAACAGAAAATAATGGACATATTGATAAACCTGATCAGCTGCTGCCTGCAGTTCTCCTCCTGTCCACCAGAGGGAGGTAGAGACCAATCTAATGTCTAAGAAGCAGCATGAGAAATAAAACATATTAAAATCATTTATTTGAGTTTAAACGCCAACAGAACTGTATTAATCTGTGTGAAGATGAGTTTAGTTCATATTTTCTGTTTTTGTGATGTTTAAAATCTTCCTCTGATTATTTGATGATCATGGATGTGAAACATTGTGAACAAGCATCAGACATGAGAACCGGGTCTGTGTGCTTGTGGTGCTAACGTCTGTTTTCACTTTGCCGGGGAAACAATACCTGACTGAGTCGGTTTCAGGTTTGACTCAAAGTTTTGCTCACGTCATTCAGAGACGAAGAGCCGCTCTGAGGTTTCACACCTGATGCTGCTGCAGTGGGTCTCTGCTCTTTGTCCTGGGACGGTTTCGAGCAGAAGAGGCAGGGCTGCTGCTGCAGGCCTCATAAATGCTCTGCTGCTTTAAAAGCTGCAGCAAAGAGAGGCTTTTCCTCTCAGATCTCCACTTGGTTTGGTTTGTTTCTTAGGTTTTGTTGGGGTTTGTCTTGCATTTGCTCATTTCTGGTTAGTTATGGGTTTTTGTCATTAACTTATTTTGGTTTCTCATTTCAGGTATTTGTGTCAGTTGTTATTTCTTCAGTATACTTTAATAAATTCATTTTCTCTTAATTTGGTCTCCTTTAATGTTTCCAAACGAGGCTGGAGAAAAAAAACACACCGAAACACGAAGCGTCAAACATCTGGAGAAACAACCAGCTGCTGTCAGAGACAATCATCACTTCACTCAACAGACTCCATGAAACATGGATGGATCCGAGAAGAAACAGGAAGCAGAAATTACAACCATAAAATATTAAGTAGATTGAAAATATGACAGAAACTTCCTCATCTGACCAACATGGATTCAGACGCTTCAGATTCACGTCTGAATCTGAGGATCATTTCCTGCAGCTTCATCTGGCTGCATTTTGGTGAAATAATTATAACATAATTTCATTTCACCACATTAAGTCAGATATCAGAGAGAAAAACCAAAAGCTGTGAATGTGTGAACATGAAGGCCAGGAGGTTCCTGACACTCTGGTTGAAGTTCAGACCACTGCGCTGCAAATGTGATGAACTGAAACTAACACTGTGAAAGTCAAATTAAAGCAGCAGATTCAGCAGATCTGCAACAGAAATTCATGTATTCATGTTAATCTGAAGCTTCTGCCTTCATCTCAGCTCAGTTCCTCCATCCTGACCAGCTGCTGGGATCTGATTATTTCTGTTTTCCATCTTTTAATCTTCCTGCTTCCACAGGTTAAATAACCGGCATAACAACCTTTATGCAAATATAATATCTCTAAGCAAATCAGGAGCCTGCTAAACAGGTTAAAGTTTCAACATGTGACTCTGATGGTTATTAATAACGTCTCTGTTTATGGTTTATTTGTATATTTCCAGTCTGGCTCCAGCTGGTTCTGCTCAGCAAACACTGAGCTCTGCTTCTCTCTTTACCTCCAACCGACGTCCAGAAACGAAGGAGGAACTCTCCTTTAACCACCAGCTAAAGAGCAACGAATCTCTGAGCAAACAGGAAGCCGTTTGTTCTGCAAAACCTTTGGAGAAATGCAAATCTAACATTTTGTGGTCTTTGACATTAATATATTCTGAAATATTTAAATAATTAGAAACTACAGCTGACAAAGCAACTTCATCTGTGTCCAGTCAAATCAGCAAATTCAAAATATGTTTATGAGTCAAAGCCATGATCTGCAGCAATAAAACTGGAAGCAGTCAGAAAAGGTTTCATAAGGTGAAGTAGTGATGGTGGCCAGAGGTGGAGAGCAGATTCAGGAACCGGTTATCCAAGAGGAACAAACAACGGAGAGACGGCCGGATCTTTAGATTCTGCAGAACCGATGAACAATGGACCGGACTGGTGCTGATTATAAAACCAGACGCAGCTGAGAGGGCAGAGGAAGAGAGACACAAATGAACTAAACAAATGAACTGAAACAAATGAACTAAAACAAATGAACTGAAACAAATGAACTAAAACAATGAACTGAAACAAGCTAAAGAAGAATAATGAGCCAAAATACAAATAATTGAACAAAATAAATGCAGAAAAAAAAAAACTATCCTTTTTTTCTCTTATCCAGCAGTTTCAACTATAATCGTCTGTTTTGTGCTGAATTTGATTGTTTTGGTGGTTTAGTTCAATAAAGAAGTCGAGGACGGGTCACTCTGACCTCACAGCTTCACTGACAACAGAATCCATGATGACTTTGGAAATGAAAGCATGAGAAACTCAGCTATAAAAGCTGCTTGTCTTCCTGCTCTTGTTTCATCATGTTTAGTTTCTAGGTGTTGATCTGCTGCACATCAGAAAGTCTGATTTCTGCAGATCAGGTTCAGATCTTCCAGCTTTTCTTTGCTCATATTCTGCAGAACGTTCTTCTGATCTGGTCTGTTTTTATCTCATTAAGCAGGTCACATGGTTTCTAGCTACTTCCTGTAATGCAGAGTTTTTCCAGCCTTTTGTTGTTGCAATAAAAGCTGTAGTTCTAAAGTTACTGCCCTGCAGACACGGGGCCTTCATGAAGCCATTACTGTTGCAGACTGGAGGAGGTTTTGTTTCTGGGGCAGAGAAGCAGGAAGTCCAGCCACAAACATTAAACAGGAAGAATTAGACTGTCTAATTCTGCTGGACTCTACCTGAATACGTCTTTGTTCACCAGATGCTGTGAGTTTTGATGCCACACAGTAAAATCAGTTGTGCATGTGAGGGTTTACGTCATGATTACATGTTTGGTTCAGCGACTCAGGAAGAGTCAGACTGAGGCGCTGAAGAGAAAAACAGCAGCTGACAGACGAACGAATGCTGCAAATCTCCGATCGACCCGAGTTTACCCGACTGCCAGGTGGGAAAACAGATACTGGACCAAGAGCACATCCAGGAGGAACGCCTGAAATTCACCTTTATACTTCACTCCTCTTTCATGAAACCAAAACATTCAGACTGCAGGTCGGATCATGTTTCTGCCTCCTGACGTCTCAAACATGTGACTGCAGCTTTCAGACATGTAGACACACATCTGCTCAGGTATTCATGCCAATGTGTGCATCAACAAAAGCCCCTGTTGCATTGTGGTTGTGGTTGGGTCTGCAAACATCTGAGGTTTTTCACGGTTCTGAGAACTAGAGCAGATTATGAGGAAAGAAAGATTCAAACAACTGAAAATACTGGACATGAGAAACGACCCGGTCTGAACGTCTGCAGCCCGCTCACCGAAACCCCATGCTGTCCTTCTGCTGGGCCAGACATCAAATCACTAACCTCATAACATTATGACCACCATCGGCTAGTTTATTACCTCTGAATATATTTATATATGTTTGCTACACAATAGCATCGTCTTGTTGGTCGTATCTTTAGATTCTGCAGATCTGAACCCAGTCCAGTCACAGCTGGTGTTGCTCCAGTTGCTCCAAGGCAGCATCACCACAGCAGAGCATTCACTGACTGGTTCCCTCAACAAACGGTCCAGTCAGACTGGTCCCAATTCTGAGTCAGAAACAACCAATCAGAGCCAGAAGGAGGGCTTAATGCTGTCAATAACCCTCATGTTCACACTGCTAAATGTCCTGATGCATCAGAAATAGGTCAGTGTTACAGTAAAACCGTTTATCCACCATCATCTGTGGCCATGCTAACTAGCATTAGCATTCACGGCTGAATGGAGGAGGACTGGTCACAGATTTCCTGCCACATGGTGATGATTTATGAAATATGTAAGAAACATATTCCATTTTAAATATTGCATGCTGCAGCTTTAAGGAGAAACTGGAAGTGAAACTTTCTGCTCTTCAGTTGTTCTGTTTTTATGACAGATAAAATTTACAAGGCAAAGCAGATATTTGCATGTCGTATTTGAATCTTTGCATCAGTTAAACCAGCAGAAACAGGGTGGAGACGTTTTACACATCATAAGTTCTATCACTTCTTTCCTTTGGGCAGTTTGAATATACTTAGTTTAGAGCCAAATCTGTAAATTATATTTATAATTCTTTAGAATACTTTGGTAACTTTTAAACCTTCCGTTAAGTTAAACGTTATGAACCGGCTGTGATGACAGGAGGTTTTAGAAAATCATTTTGTGAGTATTTTTGGAACATGAAAATGTCAGATTAACTTTTGTTTTCAGCTGTAAGATCCCTGAGATTTTTGTTTTGTCTATATTGTTGTAAAAATCTGAAGCTTTCAAACAATGAATTCAGGAAAACTCGCCCGTTTCCTCCCACGGCCTTCGTCTCGTTTTGTTTAAGGGCCAAAAGAAGAAGGAGGAAGAATCAGGTCAGCTCTTTTAACCTCAGGCCAGTTCAGCGTTTTGCTGCTGACATCACTTCTTGATCGTATTTTTCCTCCATGTTGAATATTCTCTACTTCCCTCCGTCTCTCTCCTGTCTTCAGATTCAGATTTCAACAGTTAGATATTAACCAATATAACACAACACTATAAATCCATCAGATCTGCTGCTGCGCCTCCACAGGCGCAGCAGCATTATGAGGAAGAAAAGATTCAAACAACTGAAATACTGGACATGAGAAACGACCGGTCTTTTTTATTTATAAAAAATAAAAAAGTGGGACGACACATTCACAGAGATAAACAAAGACGAGTGTTCCATTTACAATTATACACAAAAAATAAACATCTGAGAAATGATTAAAATGCAACAGCAGTGATGAAGTGATGTTGCTTCCCACCAACGCGACGCCACTGAGGTTCCCAAATCATCCAGGAAATGCTTTACCTGGGAAACTCATGTTTTTCTCCTTAACCTTTATTGATTTTGGCCAATCAGATAAAACCTTAAAACGTATCAATGTTATCAGTCGGTACTGGGCCTTCAGCTAACTGGAGAGTATTTGCAGAATCGATTGGATTCTTCCAGGAAGAGCTGCACCCACAAGAAAAATGCTTCATCAACCTCCGGTGGAACAGCAGGGGTGGAAAGTTTCTCAGATCGCTGCTTCGCCTTCAGGCTGAATGTGAACAAGACAGAACAAGCTTTGAGCTCTCAGCTCAGTTCTGTTGGTTCTGATCCGTGAAGCTCAGTGGATCCAACAAACCTCAGAGTTTCTCTGTCCTCCAGCAGACATGAAGATGTTTGACCTCTAACAGTGAGACCACAGCCCAGCAGTGAGACGATGATGATGATGATGATGATGATGATGATGATGATGATGATGCTGGTACAGACATGGATAAGCTGTGCAGGCTGAGTTTGCGCGCGGTGGATCAGCCGTGGGCGTCAGAAGGTTCTGCTGCGGTTCCTGCAGCGCTGGCTGTGAGGGGATGTGGTGGTCGCCTGACGCCTCTGCTGCGCTCAGCTTCTTTCTCACCAGTCTGGTTAACAGGACGGCTTTAATGGCTGGACGCAGATCTGCCTTTGTCTGATCACATGACAGGAAGTGGTTGGGTTCGTTACGGTTCTCAGCAGGACGACAAGAACAGGGTCTGAAAAAATGTAAACCGCTAAATAAACATCTAAAAGCTTCAGAGATGTGAATACGTCTGCATCTTGACACGTTGAAGGTTAAATATGGAGATATAATAGAGGTAAAAACTTCTGTTAAAACCTCCCTGAGAAGAGAACAGAGTTAAAGTTATGTCGCCTTTTGGCCTAGTCAAAACAACAAAGCATTCCTCTTTTCTGTCTCCTGAATGCAGAAGGCCTCTCGTAACAGACCTGGTTCTGGTTCTGGTTCTGTTAGTGTGGGTGGTTCTTTTGCCACAAACTAAAAGTTACATTTTTCACCATATTCCCGATGCCTTGATTATCGGCATGTTGCAGCTTCTATAGAGTGAAAATGATTCAGGAGTTTTATATCAAACCTAAAATCACTCATGACTCTTAAAAATGGAACAAGTGACATAAATAACATTAATATGCAGTAAATCAATAAGCAGCGACCAGAAAACAGATCAAAAACTGAGTTTAAACATCTGTTTGATTAAAACGTTAAAAACCGACAAGAACTTTGACAAAAGCATCCGACTTTAATTGTCTGAACTGTTAAATGTTTAAATGTTTTTAACCATCATTAAAAAGTCTCCATTTCTGAAAACACAGCAAAGCAGGAAGTTAGAAGGAAACAGACGACATTCTGTAAACAACATGGAGGTAAAGTTCACATCACCTCCATGTTGAGAAACGAGTGAAGATGTTTACATAAAGACTGAAAGCTGATTGGTTGAGAGAAAACTGCAAACGATGCGAACAAACCCAGAGGTTTGTTTGCTTCATGTGAAAGATGAAGAAATGTGGAAAATAGATCACAGAACAAGTTCTGCTGAGCTGACCTCTGACCCCTGGCAGGATGAGGAAGCGTTCTGGAGCAGTAACTCGATGAAGTGGAAGCTGATCGCTTTTATTGATACCCTGCAGCAGAAACAGAGTCAGCTGCAGCGTCTCTGATTTAATGATCCATGAGGAGCAGCAGGAAGATGCAGACGGACAGGAAACGGAGCGACTGCCTCCTTCCTGTCGTCCTTCAGGCTCTGGACTCTCAGCTGGTCTCTGAGTTTCCTGGATCCACTCGGATCACTGAGTTCTGATCATGTGATGAATCGCTGTGATCTCATACTTACTGTAAGACTCGTGGGTTGATTCGCTGATTCTCCTTAGTACAATAATCCACTGGGTAAATCCAGCCAACACTAACATGTTAGCCTAGCCGCTAGCGCTAGCAGCAGAAATGGCTCCTGGTCTTCAGCCAAAGACTAAAGAGAAACCACTAAACTCTGACGCCTCCATCTTGGTTCATCTGGTGAAACAGGAAGTTGCTCTCAGCGTCTTCAGAGGTTTTAGTGTCGTTTCCTCCAGTGGTTGTTGGTGCAGCGCCCCCACAGGCCAGGAGGGAACAGGCTGGTTGGACTCAGAACCACAGCAGCTGGAGGTTCTGTTCCAGATGTTCTGGTTCCAGTAGAACCGGGTCGACAGGTTCTACAGTTTCCCTCCCATCAAGACAAAAACAGCCTTTCTTGTATGAATCGGACTAAAGTTTCTCTGGGAATCTTGTTGAAACGAGGATAAACGGACGTCTTTCTCTCTTGGTTCTCCACCTCAGCTGGATCCTCCAGACTAGCAGCAGCTCCACTCTCAGCTTTTCTCTGAACACGTTACGCTACAGAGGAGATCAGCTGCTTCATGGCATGGAGGAGAGAGTTTGAACAATCAGGAATGAACTTGATCCATTATTGATTAGTGATGGATGGACTCGCTGCCTTCTTCATCTCGATTTGATTTGAATCACTTTGGAATATTATGACTCATAGTTATCATGTAACTTGTTGCTTCACTGTTTGAGTTTTTGTTTTATTTGTATTAATATCTTTAATTCAAGCTGATATTTGTCTTCAGTTCCTGTTTAAAACAGGAAGCAGTTTTTATCTGTTTCCTTTCATCTCATGATTCTTCAGGGACTTCCTGCTTTGTGTGCTCTTGTTACTATGGATACGGTCACCTGGTACCTGGATCAGGTGTCAGAGTATTGTTCCTTTCACATGATTGTTCCTGTGACAAAGGATTTCTGACAGGATTTTCTTCGTTTTTTTTTCTCTTTTTTGAAACATTATAAATTTTCTAGTAAAAAATCTATTTTCACAAGTTACAGAACAAAAAACATTCATCAGTTATTATTTCTGCTCCATTTAGATCATTTTGAGTTACATCATTATTCTCTCTATATTCCTTTGGAAGCTGCTGGTCGCGTTTTATTTATATATGTGCGTATATGTGCGTGTTCTTCCCCCATAGTAATTGGGTTGAAGAGTAGAGATGTAAAGATGGCGCTGGGAGAGGGGGGGAGAGGGAGAGGGGGGTGCGTACGCTCCAGCGGAACAGCGAGGAAACTCAGACGTTGTCTGGACGTTACGATGAGATGGAGACTCAGATCGGATGTATTTGCTTGTTTCTCGGTAAGTTGAGCAACTTCCTCGGTCCGTTTGTGGATCGGATCCGTTTGAAACCGGATCGCGATCAGATTAAACGGACATGTTTTACTGCGACTTTCAGAAAGTAAAGCCTTGTGAAAATTTACCGCTGTGGATTTTACTAGGACATTTTTAAATGACGAATTAAAACTGAATTTTGAATCAAGAGCTTGAAGAGACTGAATAATTTTTCTTTTTTGTATTTTTACAAAAACAACCACGTTGCATTTATATCCTGGTTTTGTTCAGTTGATGGGTGTGGCTACATTTGTATATTTTGTAGCTTTATTCCATAAAATTGTCATGAGTTGCGGGTTTTGTGGTGATGATGCACATGGAACATGATGAGATGGAAATGATGGTTTTAATGATGATTCTCAGATGAGCAGAGAGGACAGGAGAAATGGACATCAGACAGGAAACAATCAGGCACAGCAGGAGACAATCAATGGAGGACAACACAGAGACCTAAATATAATAAAAAAATAAAAGCTTTCATAGACGGTTGAAGGAATATCCTCATTATAATCAACAAAAGCCTGAGAAAAAGACTGAACTTGCCACCAATAATCAATTAGATATTAGCGACACTGAAAATGATCAGTTCATTTCCACTGCTGGTTGTGAACAACGGTGATAACAAACCCTGGAGACCAGAACAGTTTCAATTAATTGATGAAAATTCACTGAAAATCAGAATCAAGCAGGCGACCAGAACAGCAGCAACGAGGTTTTTAACAACTTTAGATACGAACGTTTCAAACAGGCCAATGAAAAAGAAGAAGAAAAACACACACCATATATATATTGTTATATATATATATATATAACTATTTTGATCTTGTCATATACAGACGCGATAACGGTGGAAGTTTGTCCTGTTATCTTTGGGTTGTCGGTTTGATTCCGCCCCATCCGTCCTGTTGTTTCCAGGGAAACTTTTCTTTGGAAGAAGAGAGAAACTGAAACCAAAAGTTTAGTTTGAAATGTTTTTTCCAATAAATATTCTGTGAATCTCCAAATAGTTTTTCATTCAGTCTGTTTATGGTTTGGTGCCAGTTTGTTTCTAGTAAATGAAAATGCCTGGATGGTTTGGATAAAGTTTCTTGTTGTCTCATTTCCTCTCAGGATGTCATTATCATGTTGTATTGATGAGCGTTCAGATCCATTAACAGACCAGCAGCCTGATTTAACTGACCAGTTACTGAATGGAAAAATCCCAGTGAAATACCATCAACATGCTGCAGCAGAAATCCATCCACCGATCGAATCAAGACAAGAGATTCAAGCTCAGACATGTTCCACATTTCAGGATGAGCCAGTTTCACTGGAACAGTTTGAGAAAAACATAAACAAGTAGAACATGGAAGTAGTTTAATGAAGGAAGGTAAAAAAAAAATAAATAAATGTAGTAAAATGAATATGTGAACCGGTCCAGCACACTGTAAAAAGTGATGCACGGAGCTGTTAATTCAAGCTAATAACTACTATTGAATACATTGTAAAATAATTGACTTGATGGTGAAAGTCAATTTTTTTGCATTCTGAGGTGTCAATTTTGTTTCAGACTGAATTAATCACACTTCCGAAGGAAAGAAAGCAAATATATTGATTTCTCTCAAACATACTGACAGGAAATGATGTAATAATTTAATCTGAGTCACGTGAGAAGAAGTTGTGGAGAAGTGCTTGGAGAGCATCGTCCGTTTCGGCATGGGAAGAAAGAATGATTAACGTCCTAGCATTTAATCGAAGAATAAACCTGCGGTAAGTACTAATCTAATCTGATGTCTTAACAAGCCTACAATTGTATTAATGCAAAAGACTGAGTTAATGTCACCTGGTTAGCAAGCTGAAGGTCCCGCCTAAATATGGGTATCCCAGTAAACGCTTTCTTTTTTCGCCGGGTTAAATGTGGTGTCATTTCTGAACTTACACGTATTTCACGAGAAATATCACTATGTGTACATTGTTCGGTTGTAGCTGGAATTAATCAAGGTAGGCATAATTCGTTACCAATCAATCGCTTCCACCACGGTTCGCTCGGCTACACCGTGAACTTGACTAGCTCAGCATATTAAGCCATGTTAGCAATTAGTTCGTCTAGTGTGTTTATACCAACCATTTAAAAAAAGAAAAACATGTGCCACCTATGAGTACATTAATTGTAGTAGCTCATAGGAAATCATTTGTGCACCTGTCACTGCACCAAAGACACTTTGAGACTGTAGGAACCAAAACAGGAGCCATCCAGTCTGTCTTCATATTTAAAGAGGGACTACCAGTGGCCTCTGGCAGATGTACTAGAATGGCTTTACATTTTCACTGCTTTGAATTAGTCTGCCATGGATTCAATATTGAACAGGCGCGCACTGTAAAAGCACTGTTTATGGTAGACCTAGGAATTGAGTTGCTAGATTAGTCTACACATTGCATAATAACCATTTTGATTGTCCCTAAAGGGTGCTGATGCAGATTTCAGAAGGGAGTGTATCCTCAAAGCTCTCATCATCTACCTGGGAGAACGTGTTGAGGACCTTATAAAGGAATACATGGTATGTCCAGATATTTTCTGTCACAATGATGATTCAACTTTATTCATCACAGGAGACCACCTATGCCATTATACAGTATATAGTGATTAATGAGGTGTGCCAGACTGCAGTTGTTCAGTTGCATATTTCCTATATTTTGCCTCAGGTCTCCCAGAAAGATCAAGCCAAGCAGGAGCTGGAGAGGACCATCATGGCAGACTTCGTCTTCAGAGAGAATTCAAGCCTTCTACAGCAGCCCCAAGACGTTGGGATTTTCATTGATGGTGTGGAAGTCCTCAATGAGTTGCCTTCTGTTGCAGCCGGAGTTGTAATGCTCTTTGGACTTTGCTATGCCCTTATCATGGAGTATCCACAGGGTTTCAGGTTCACCTTTGAGGCCCTTTAGAAGATCCTGATGGAGCTTGGTTCCAACAAGATGACTTCCAAGATTCGCAAACTCAGTGGTGAACTCAAAACTGCACAGTGGTGTATATTGTGTGTGCTTAATGTGTGCATGTAGTTGCCACTGGCTTCTATTTAAGAAGTAGACTACCTCAGCAGCACTTTGTTATACAGGCTCACGGTGTCACTTTCATGGACTGCTTTTGTTGGAATTTTACTTCTTTGATGATGTTTAGAGATGCAACATTCCTTCATGTGTTTGAACAGTACAACAGTGGATGTTTTTCCATCCATTTAATTTAGCTTGGTAAGCCATATTGTCTTTATTTTTATTGCTCTGAGCAACAATGACATGTTTATATTTGTTTGTCTGAACATGCCACTTTTTTTTCTCCTTTTTTACTTGTGAGGAATAAATGACTTTGAAAAAATGTTGCTGCAGTGTTTTAAGTGTGATGTGAGTGATGCAAATAGTTTTTTAAACCAAATTTCTGAAATATAAAAAAAAGACTTTCATGGTGAAAATGAATTAACTTGTGCTAATGCCTGAATATTACTTTGGTGCAATGTATATATATTTGATTGGTTCAATGTAAATATTTTACTTTGGTTCCAATACTGAAATGTAAATAATTTAACTTGGATAAAGGTGAAGAATTAATATTGGCTCAAGTACAATAATATGGTTTGAGTCAAAATTAAATAGCCATGTTGTACCAAACATCTTTATTTACATTCTGTGAAGTCAAATATTTTAGATGCAATAAATGGACATCAAATTTTTTACTTTAAGCAAGGCCACACTTTTTCCAGTGCATATAAACTAATTTACAACAATAAGTCCTGAAGTTTCATAACATTTGATAATTTTCTGGTCACCTATTGATCAGAACTCCAACCGTTCAGGAACATCATGCTCAGTCTTCACCTCCTCAGTTTCCATTTCCTGACACTTTGACCCCAGTGGGGTCAGGAGGAGCTGCTGCCTCTCCAGCTGCATTCTGGGTGAGAGGCGGGGTCACCTGGGCAGGTGGCCAGTCTGTCACAGACCTCCTCAGTTTGTCACCAGCATCCTGAGCAGATCCTAATGCGCTACGGTTAGCTTAGCATATGTGTCTGGAGATGAGTCACCATCCTGGTTTCTGCAACTTCCAGCTGATTCTCTGTCAGCTTTCTGGTTTTATGGAGAACATTTTCCTCTTTCTGTTTGACCTGCTTCCCATCATGACTGAACACAATATAAATAACATGTTGCCAGAGAAACATTGTTGGATGATCTGCTGACATCAGTCACATGCAGTGGGTGAAGCTGACCCAACAGAAAGGTCAGAGGTTGTTTGTCTTGAGAAACATTTACAAGTTTAAATAAATATTTATAGCAAAATATTATTTTATAAAAATGCATTAAACACATCAGTATAATGTAAAACTAAAAAAGTCTCAAACTACTGAAAACCTTGTATTTGAAACACGTTCCTGAAAATGATTTTTCTGCTACCAATTGTTGCATAGAAGCAGATTTTATGTGCAGTGAGCGCTGCTGGGTACCAGCTGTTCACCTCCAGAGAGTTTGAATTTCATAGGAATGATTTTAAAAACCTCCTACAGCTGTTTGCTAATTGCTGCTGGCTAGTCTGAAGGAGCAGAGTGGAGGAGGAGCTGTCTCCTCCCTCCATCTTCCCTCCATCCGTCTGACTCCTGAGAAATGAAACCAGCAGGTCCAGAACCGGACTGGATTCTGCAGAGTGGACAGATTATCAGTCCTATAAAACACTGAGGAAATGATGAATAAAATGATCCTGAATATTAAAGATGAACAATAATCAGACGTTTCCTTTCTGTTGGCAGGATTTTATCTGATTATCAAATTCAGTCAACATGAATTGTTGAAACCTGAATCTGCCATGACTTTGATCTTTTAGACAAAACATTGAATGATATTTAATAAAGACATTCAGGTCAATATTTCACTCTGACTTCCTGTCTCTCCAGTGATTCTGGGATTATCTGCTGGTCAGGAAGTGAAGGAGAATCTGACAGGAATCGTTGGAGGAAGCATCGCTCTACCTGGAGGTGTCACAGAGACATGGTTTCTTTTATATGATGGAAAAATCATTGCTTCAGTGTCTGATGGTGAACTTAATATTATTGTGAACTTTTACAAGACCAAGCTTCAGTGGAACCGAAGCTCTGGACTCTTTACGATCACAAACCTGCAGAAGAACGACTCAGGAATCTATACAGTTCAAAAAGGCGAATTTTTTTCTTCATATAAACTCAAATCTATGGTGAGTATTTATTTTTATTTATTTAGGTTTTTCTCTAATTGTCCAGATCTGAGGTTAAATCAGTTCTAGATATTTATCTTCTGCTAACAGGTTTTAACTTTCCCCAGTGATTTTTAAAATTAATTTGGTTTTATTAATAAAACTATATTAGTCCAGTAAAGGTGATCCATCATCTCATCCTCATCTCTGATGAGGATGAGATGATGAACTGAAATGCTGTCACTGAATGTCTGCTGGTGGTTTTTCACTGAGCTGCAGGCATCCTGTGAGGATTTGCTGTAAAGTCAACAGCACAAAGCAAGATGTTATCTGTTGAGTCATTGACTCCATACAATCTGAGTTATTGACTCGAATTGGCTTAAAATTACTGAAAATTTAACTTGATTTGAATAATTAATTGAACAAACTGTGTAAGTGGCGATTGTTTGTCCATCCAAACATCCAATAAAAGTTCCATCAGCCACTATGAGGCACTGGGGTCCAGACACACAGGCAAAAGAATCCCAAGGTCCAAACTGGTTGATTTTCTGTGTTGCTTTTATTTTCCTTTTATGCAAGCAATTACAATTATCAAACTTTTCTTTGTTCTCTAGCACTGATCTCTCTCTCTGATCTCTTGCACTGGTAAAAACCATAGGCCCCAAACCCAAATGCCTGTTGGTCCTTTACCAGGCCCTATATTTATAGAATGTGGACTGACCCACCTTACTTCCTGTCTAGCTTACAAATGATAAAAAATAGGAAAAAATAAGAAAACAAAAAAAAAATAATCAATTATTAACTTGCAATAAACTCTGTAATAATGCAAAAAATAGAAGTTTAAGAATAAATAACAAAATTCAAATAGATAAAGAAATAAGAATAAATAGCTCCAACAAACTGCACTGTCTAATCACTAGGATCAATTGGAACGACTGAGTCAAATAAAATGATGTTTTGTAACGTGTCTTGAGATTCACAACATTTGTTGTAAATTGGTGCTTCCATTTTTTTTATGATTTTAAATATAATTTAGAATGAACTATGCAGACAGTTAGTGGAGTTAAATATGAGATACATCTGTTATGATGCCAAACATGATTTTCTGATTACTATAGCAGGAAGTTAACATGCAGGTTTTTGTATTAATCTCAGAAACAATCATATATTTCACAGATTATATGTTCAGTGTAGAAACTAAACCCACATGCATCTGAACCAGAGTTTAAATGAATAATATGGGAATACATTTTGTTAAAGAAAGATCATTTCAGGTCACATTCAGAAGCATGTGGAGGCTTCAGCGGTCGGGGAGTTTCCTCCTGACCAGAGCTGCTCTCAGGGTGGAGGAAGAGCTGTTCCAGGGTGGAGGAAGAGTTGCTCCAGGGTGGAGGAAGAGCTGTTCCAGGGTGGAGGAAGAGCTGCTCCAGGGTGGAGGAAGAGCTGGTCTCAGGGTGGAGGAAGAACTGCTCCAGGGTGGAGGAAGAGCTGGTCTCAGGGTGGAGGAAGAGCTGCTCCAGGGTGGAGGAAGAGCTGCTCTCAGGGTGGAGGAAGAGCTGCTCTCAGGGTGGAGGAAGAGCTGCTCTCAGGGTGGAGGAAGAGCCTCTCAGGGTGGAGGAAGAGCTGCTCCAGGGTGGAGGAAGAGTTGCTCTCAGGGTGGAGGAAGAGCTGCTCCAGGGTGGAGGAAGAGCTGTTCCAGGGTGGAGGAAGAGCTGCTCCAGGGTGGAGGAAGAGCTGGTCTCAGGGTGGAGGAAGAGCCTCTCAGGGTGGAGGAAGAGCTGCTCCAGGGTGGAGGAAGAGTTGCTCTCAGGGTGGAGGAAGAGCTGCTCCAGGGTGGAGGAAGAGCTGTTCCAGGGTGGAGGAAGAGCTGCTCCAGGGTGGAGGAAGAGCTGCTCCAGGGTGGAGGAAGAGTTGCTCCAGGGTGGAGGAAGAGTTGCTCCAGGGTGGAGGAAGAGCTGCTCTCAGGGTGGAGGAAGAGCTGCTCCAGGGTGGAGGAAGAGCTGCTCTCAGGGTGGAGGAAGAGTTGCTCCAGGGTGGAGGAAGAGCTGCTCTCAGGGTGGAGGAAGAGCTGCTCCAAGGTGGAGGAAGAGCTGGTCTCAGGGTGGAGGAAGAGCTGCTCTCAGGGTTCCCAGAGATCCACTGGGGGTCAGAAGGAGGATTCTTGCTCTATTCTTTCAGAAACTGCAGCCTCTGGGCAGCATGTTATATTTTAATGTTTTCATTTCCTGCAGACAGACGATCAGTTTTCATGGAGGGGAGGATGAAGGCAGTGATGATAGAGCCAATCAATCATCAATCACAGTGAACATAATAATACTTCCCACATTACAGCAGAATTTCAAAAATAACTGAAAACACATTTTAGTAACTTTCTATTCCTGAAGCCTTGAAGTGAATGAATGTCAGAAAAGTGAATCTGTTGATCTGCAGCTGAAAGGAGCCAAAGACAGACGGACAGAAACTGTTTTCATGCTACAGAAAACTGCAAATTAATGTGAAAATTACTCCATTAAAAACAAACATTACTTCTGTTTTTCTGTAACATTTGGATCCAAAGGATGGAAGATGTTTCTGTTTCTGTGGTTCATTAACATGCAGGCCTGTTTTCACTGAGTCAGTGTTTGACTTCATAAGATGTTAGATTTAAATCTTTGGTCTCAATCAGCTGATAATCAGAATCTGCAGAGTCGTATCATAAAAAGGAGCAAAGCTTCATATTGTGACTTTAACCAGCAGCACAAAAAAGCTAACAGCATCATTAGCTGCTAATCAACATTCACTGGAAACTTCCTATGAAGTTATCAAACAACCTTGTAAAGAAAGCATCTGAGGAATCAGCTGATAATCCACATTAAAGCAACACATTGAACTGTCAACACAGTCAGGAAGGAAATGTTCAACTTTAACAGCGCGAGTTTATTGATAAATTACTGCCAGTCCTGATTATTCTTCCCTTATGACAGAGATGAGAGCAGCTTCATTTCTCATCTCATTGCAACACAGCAGGTTTATGACACTCTGAGGGTGAAAGGTCAGATGAAGCAGGTTAAATCTCATAACCTCTGAATGATTTTCTGGATAAAATCAGGTTTTCCTCCATCCAGTGTGTGAAGAATCTACATCCACCCATCAGACATCATTCATTTCACCCTGTGACCTCTGACCCCTCATTGGATCAGTATTTGATGCAAACTGCATGTTTGTTACTGACCAACAGTTTCTTTACCTCATCTGGAACATTATGACAGTCTGACAACAGGCGGCAGCATAAAAACAATGTTCAGAACCATTTCCTGAATTAGAAATCAATAATATTTGGATATTTGTGTGAACTCAGAACCGACCATCACAGTTATGAACCTTTAAAACATTCATGGACTCACAAGCAGAAGATCAAAACTCACAGAATATCTCCAGTAATTTTTACTAACTGTTGGTTTGATTCTCTGCAGATCCAGTACCGACTCCTGATGTGAAAGCTGTTAGCCTGACCTCTGACCTCTGCCTGTTGACCTGCTCTGTGGACAATCCAGCGACTCTGCACTGGATCAGAGACAAAGAAATACACAACCAGAGTCTCTGCTCGGTCTTTACCTTTTATTGTTCATAAAGAGGATAGAAACTCATCATATAGATGTGTAGCAGCCAATCCTGCAGAGAACAAGACTGTAGATGTTAACTTGATGACTTCCTGTTGGCTCAGCCAAGAAGAAACTCTGAATGACAGCAAAACACGAAAAAGATGTAATACATACTTTTATTCATTTAATTCTCTTATTTTGTTGCAGTTTTTGTTAAATTTTTCCGTCTGTTGTGTTTTGTTCCTGTATTTGTTCCTGATGACAGATTGGATGCTAGTTCTAATCCCAGTGACTCTCGTTGCATTGGTGGCTTTTGGAGTCTTGGTGATCAGGAAGAAATTTATGGGCCAACAACCATCAGGCAGTCAAACACAAGGCAGGTATTTGATCACTTTACTCTGAGATTTATTCATGTTTATTTATTAATATAATATGTATTAATATAACATGTATTAATACAATATGTATTAATATAATATGTATTAATATATGTATTAATATAATGTGCATTAATATACTATGTATTAATATATTATGTATTAATATAATATGTATTAATACAATATGTATTAATATAATATGTATTAATATAATATGTATTAATATAACATGTATTAATATACTATGTATTAATATAATGTGTATTAATATACTATGTATTAATATATTATGTATTAATATAATATGTATTAATACAATATGTTTTAATATAATATGAATTACAATAATATGTATTAATATACTATGTATTAATACAATATGTATTAATATAATGTGCATTAATATAATATATATTAATATAATATGTATTACAATAATATGTATTAATATAATATGTATTAATACAATATGTATTACTATATTAATATAATATGTATTAATATAATATGTATTACAATATGTATTAATATAATATGTATTAATATAATATGTATTACAATAATATGTATTAATATAATATGTATTAATATAATATGTATTACAATAATATGTATTAATATAATATGCATTAATATAGTGTTTACAGATATATGAACTTGTTTGTGAAATATTCTGTAGAACATTCTGTTTGCTTCTTCTTCAGACATTAACATGTCAAACACATAAATCTGAAGTATTTATAATGTGGTTGGTAAAATATTAAAGTAAAATATTTTCCTTCACCTGAACAGCCTGAACCTCAGACTGACGATCCTGAATCTTTGGTTCTGACGGTCTGACGGTCTAAAGCGGCGCTGTACCTTTAAATCTGATGATGCTCAGTGTGAATGAACTCAGGTTTCATATCAGAGCTGAATCTCATCTTTCAGTCGTTTCTCTCTGAGTTTCAGGCCTGAACAGCAGGAATCATTAGATACTGAATGATTCAGCTGTAAAATCCCCTGGATGGTTTTTCTGCTGGTTTTTAAAACTTGATCCTGTTCAGTGAGTTCATTGTTTCTCTACCAGGTAACCGGAGGGACGATCCTTTACACGTCTGAACAACAATACAGTATGAAAACAGTCTGAAGAAAATAGTTTAATATCCAGAAACATCTGGTTTACAGCTAAACATCTTTTTACATAAATATTCATCACAGAATGAAACATTAATTTGGGTTAAAGATTCAGTTTTTGGTTCAAATGAGGCAGAAAACAGGTTAGCGTTAGCTTGTTGTCGCGCTGTGATTGGCTGTTGGTTTCCATGACTACTGCTCCTGATGAATTAATGCAGTCATCTGGCTGATGGTTATTAATGTAGTCATCTGGCTGATGGTTATTAATGTAGTCATCTGGCTGATGGTTATTAATGTAGTCATCTGGTTGATGGTTATTAATGTAGTCATCTGGTTGATGGTTATTAATGTAGTCATCTGGCTGATGGTTATTAATGTAGTCATCTGGTTGATGGTTTTAATGTAGTCATCTGGCTGCTGGTTATTAATGTAGTCATCTGCCTGCTGGTTATTAATGTAGTCATCTGGTTGATGGTTATTAATGTAGTCATCTGCCTGGTTATTAATGTAGTCATCTGGTTGATGGTTATTAATGTAGTCATCTGGCAGCTGGTTATTAATGTAGTCATCTGGCTGATGGTTATTAATGTAGTCATCTGCCTGCTGGTTATTAATGTAGTCATCTGGTTGATGGTTATTAATGTAGTCATCTGGCTGATGGTTATTAATGTAGTCATCTGCCTGCTGGTTATTAATGTAGTCATCTGGTTGATGGTTATTAATGTAGTCATCTGGCTGCTGGTTATTAATGTAGTCATCTGGCTGATGGTTATTAATGTAGTCATCTGGCTGATGGTTATTAATGTAGTCATCTGCCTGCTGGTTATTAATGTAGTCATCTGGTTGATGGTTATTAATGTAGTCATCTGCCTGCTGGTTATTAATGTAGTCATCTGGTTGATGGTTATTAATGTAGTCATCTGCCTGCTGGTTATTAATGTAGTCATCTGGTTGATGGTTATTAATGTAGTCATCTGCCTGCTGGTTATTAATGTAGTCATCTGGTTGATGGTTATTAATGTAGTCATCTGCCTGCTGGTTATTAATGTAGTCATCTGGCTGATGGTTATTAATGTAGTCATCTGGTTGATGGTTATTAATGTAGTCATCTGGCTGATGGTTATTAATGTAGTCATCTGGTTGATGGTTATTAATGTAGTCATCTGGCTGCTGGTTATTAATGTAGTCATCTGCCTGCTGGTTATTAATGTAGTCATCTGGTTGATGGTTATTAATGTAGTCATCTGCCTGCTGGTTATTAATGTAGTCATCTGGTTGATGGTTATTAATGTAGTCATCTGGCAGCTGGTTATTAATGTAGTCATCTGGCTGATGGTTATTAATGTAGTCATCTGCCTGCTGGTTATTAATGTAGTCATCTGGTTGATGGTTATTAATGTAGTCATCTGCCTGCTGGTTATTAATGTAGTCATCTGGTTGATGGTTATTAATGTAGTCATCTGGCAGCTGGTTATTAATGTAGTCATCTGGCTGATGGTTATTAATGTAGTCATCTGCCTGCTGGTTATTAATGTAGTCATCTGGTTGATGGTTATTAATGTAGTCATCTGCCTGCTGGTTATTAATGTAGTCATCTGGTTGATGGTTATTAATGTAGTCATCTGCCTGCTGGTTATTAATGTAGTCATCTGGTTGATGGTTATTAATGTAGTCATCTGCCTGCTGGTTATTAATGTAGTCATCTGGTTGATGGTTATTAATGTAGTCATCTGCCTGCTGGTTATTAATGTAGTCATCTGGCTGATGGTTATTAATGTAGTCATCTGGTTGATGGTTATTAATGTAGTCATCTGGTTGATGGTTATTAATGTAGTCATCTGGCTGATGGTTATTAATGTAGTCATCTGCCTGCTGGTTATTAATGTAGTCATCTTTCTGCTGGTTATTAATGTAGTCATCTGGTTGATGGTTATTAATGTAGTCATCTGGCTGATGGTTATTAATGTAGTCATCTGCATGCTGGGTATTAATGTAGTCATCTGGTTGATGGTTATTAATGTAGTCATCTGGCAGCTGGTTATTAATGTAGTCATCTGTCTGCTGGTTATTAATGTAGTCATCTGGCTGATGGTTATTAATGTAGTCATCTGACTGCTGGTTATTAATGTAGTCATCTGGTTGATGGTTATTAATGTAGTCATCTCGCTGCTGGTTATTAATGTAGTCATCTGGCTGATGGTTATTAATGTAGTCATCTGTCTGCTGGTTATTAATGTAGTCATCTGGTTGATGGTTATTAATGTAGTCATCTGGCTGCTGGTTATTAATGTAGTCATCTGGCTGATGGTTATTAATGTAGTCATCTGGCTGATGGTTATTAATGTAGTCATCTGCCTGCTGGTTATTAATGTAGTCATCTGGTTGATGGTTATTAATGTAGTCATCTGCCTGCTGGTTATTAATGTAGTCATCTGGTTGATGGTTATTAATGTAGTCATCTGCCTGCTGGTTATTAATGTAGTCATCTGGTTGATGGTTAATAATGTAGTCATCTGCCTGCTGGTTATTAATGTAGTCATCTGGTTGATGGTTATTAATGTAGTCATCTGCCTGCTGGTTATTAATGTAGTCATCTGGCTGATGGTTATTAATGTAGTCATCTGGTTGATGGTTATTAATGTAGTCATCTGGCTGATGGTTATTAATGTAGTCATCTGGTTGATGGTTATTAATGTAGTCATCTGGCTGCTGGTTATTAATGTAGTCATCTGCCTGCTGGTTATTAATGTAGTCATCTGGTTGATGGTTATTAATGTAGTCATCTGCCTGCTGGTTATTAATGTAGTCATCTGGTTGATGGTTATTAATGTAGTCATCTGGCAGCTGGTTATTAATGTAGTCATCTGGCTGATGGTTATTAATGTAGTCATCTGCCTGCTGGTTATTAATGTAGTCAACTGGTTGATGGTTATTAATGTAGTCATCTGGCAGCTGGTTATTAATGTAGTCATCTGGCAGCTGGTTATTAATGTAGTCATCTGGCTGATGGTTATTAATGTAGTCATCTGCCTGCTGGTTATTAATGTAGTCATCTGGTTGATGGTTATTAATGTAGTCATCTGCCTGCTGGTTATTAATGTAGTCATCTGGTTGATGGTTATTAATGTAGTCATCTGCCTGCTGGTTATTAATGTAGTCATCTGGTTGATGGTTATTAATGTAGTCATCTGCCTGCTGGTTATTAATGTAGTCATCTGGTTGATGGTTATTAATGTAGTCATCTGCCTGCTGGTTATTAATGTAGTCATCTGGCTGATGGTTATTAATGTAGTCATCTGGTTGATGGTTATTAATGTAGTCATCTGCCTGCTGGTTATTAATGTAGTCATCTGGCTGATGGTTATTAATGTAGTCATCTGCCTGCTGGTTATTAATGTAGTCATCTGTCTGCTGGTTATTAATGTAGTCATCTGGTTGATGGTTATTAATGTAGTCATCTGGTTGATGGTTATTAATGTAGTCATCTGGCTGATGGTTATTAATGTAGTCATCTGCCTGCTGGTTATTAATGTAGTCATCTTTCTGCTGGTTATTAATGTAGTCATCTGGTTGATGGTTATTAATGTAGTCATCTGGCTGATGGTTATTAATGTAGTCATCTGCATGCTGGGTATTAATGTAGTCATCTGGTTGATGGTTATTAATGTAGTCATCTGGCAGCTGGTTATTAATGTAGTCATCTGTCTGCTGGTTATTAATGTAGTCATCTGGTTGATGGTTATTAATGTAGTCATCTGCCTGCCGGTTATTAATGTAGTCATCTGGTTGATGGTTATTAATGTAGTCATCTCGCAGCTGGTTATTAATGTAGTCATCTGGCTGATGGTTATTAATGTAGTCATCTGCCTGCTGGTTATTAATGTAGTCATCTGGTTGATGGTTATTAATGTAGTCATCTGCCTGCTGGTTATTAATGTAGTCATCTTGTTGATGGTTATTAATGTAGTCATCTGCCTGCTGGTTATTAATGTAGTCATCTGGCTGATGGTTAATAATGTAGTCATCTGCCTGCTGGTTATTAATGTAGTCATCTGGTTGATGGTTATTAATGTAGTCATCTGCCTGCTGGTTATTAATGTAGTCATCTGTCTGCTGGTTATTAATGTAGTCATCTGCCTGCTGGTTATTAATGTAGTCATCTGGTTGATGGTTATTAATGTAGTCATCTGCCTGCTGGTTATTAATGTAGTCATCTGGTTGATGGTTATTAATGTAGTCATCTGCCTGCTGGTTATTAATGTAGTCATCTGTCTGCTGGTTATTAATGTAGTCATCTGCCTGCAGGTTATTAATGTAGTCATCTGGCTGATGGTTATTAATGTAGTCATCTGCCTGCTGGTTATTAAAGTAGTCATCTGGTTGATGGTTATTAATGTAGTCATCTGCCTGCTGGTTATTAATGTAGTCATCTGGTTGATGGTTATTAATGTAGTCATCTGCCTGCTGGTTATTAATGTAGTCATCTGTCTGCTGGTTATTAATGAAGTCATCTGCCTGCTGGTTATTAATGTAGTCATCTGGCTGATGGTTATTAATGTAGTCATCTGCCTGCTGGTTATTAATGTAGTCATCTGTCTGCTGGTTATTAATGTAGTCATCTGCCTGATGGTTATTAATGTAGTCATCTGGCTGATGGTTATTAATGTAGTCATCTGCCTGCTGGTTATTAATGTAGTCATCTGGTTGATGGTTATTAATGTAGTCATCTGCCTGCTGGTTATTATGTAGTCATCTGGTTGATGGTTATTAATGTAGTCATCTGCCTGCTGGTTATTAATGTAGTCATCTACGTGATGGTTATTATTGTAGTCATCTGCATGATGGTTATTAATGTAGTCATCTGGCTGATGGTTATTAATGTAGTCATCTGCCTGCTGGTTATTAATGTAGTCATCTGCCTGCTGGTTATTAATGTAGTCATCTGGTTGATGGTTATTAATGTAGTCATCTGGCTGCTGGTTATTAATGTAGTCATCTGGCTGCTGGTTATTAATGTAGTCATCTGGTTGATGGTTATTAATGTAGTCATCTGGCTGCTGGTTATTAATGTAGTCATCTGGCTGCTGGTTATTAATGTAGTCATCTGCCTGCTGGTTATTAATGTAGTCATTTCTCTGCTGGTTATTAATGTAGTCATCTGGTTAATGGTTATTAATGTAGTCATCTGGCTGCTGGTTATTAATGTAGTCATCTGGCTGATGGTTATTAATGTAGTCATCTGCCTGCTGGTTATTAATGTAGTCATCTGCCTGCTGGT
This sequence comes from Poeciliopsis prolifica, assembly GCF_027474105.1. NCBI lineage: Eukaryota > Metazoa > Chordata > Actinopteri > Cyprinodontiformes > Poeciliidae > Poeciliopsis > Poeciliopsis prolifica. The sequence goes on along the minus strand of NW_026562477.1, from coordinate 62,523 downwards.
TATTAATGTAGTCATTTCCCTGCTGGTTATTAATGTAGTCATTTCCCTGATGGTTATTAATGTAGTCATCTGCCTGCTGGTTATTAATGTAGTCATCTGGCTGATGGTTATTAATGTAGTCATCTGCCTGCTGGTTATTAATGTAGTCATCTGCCTGCTGGTTATTAATGTAGTCATCTGGCTGCTGGTTATTAATGTAGTCATCTGCCTGCTGGTTATTAATGTAGTCATCTGTCTGCTGGTTATTAATGTAGTCATCTGTCTGATGGTTATTAATGTAGTCATCTGCCTGCTGGTTATTAATGTAGTCATCTGTCTGATGGTTATTAATGTAGTCATCTGTCTGATGGTTATTAATGTAGTCATCTGCCTGCTGGTTATTAATGTAGTCATCTGTCTGCTGGTTATTAATGTAGTCATCTGTCTGCTGGTTATTAATGTAGTCATCTGGCTGATGGTTATTAATGTAGTTATCTGGCTGATGGTTATTAATGTAGTCATCTGGCTGATGGTTATTAATGTAGTCATCTGGTTGATGGTTATTAATGTAGTCATCTGGCTGATGGTTATTAATGTAGTCATCTGGCTGATGGTTATTAATGTAGTCATCTGCCTGCTGGTTATTAATGTAGTCATCTGGCTGATGGTTATTAATGTAGTCATCTGGTTGATGGTTATTAATGTAGTCATCTGGCTGATGGTTATTAATGTAGTCATCTGGCTGCTGGTTATTAATGTAGTCATTTCCCTGCTCGTTATTAATGTAGTCATCTGGCTGATGGTTATTAATGTAGTCATCTGTCTGCTGGTTATTAATGTAGTCATCTGGCTGATGGTTATTAATGTAGTCATCTGTCTGCTGGTTATTAATGTAGTCATCTGGTTGATGGTTATTAATGTAGTCATCTGCCTGCTGGTTATTAATGTAGTCATCTGGTTGATGGTTATTAATGTAGTCATCTGGCTGATGGTTATTAATGTAGTCATCTGGTTGATGGTTATTAATGTAGTCATTTGGCTGATGGTTATTAATGTAGTCATCTGCCTGCTGGTTATTAATGTAGTCATCTGTCTGCTGGTTATTAATGTAGTCATCTGGTTGATGGTTATTAATGTAGTCATCTGCCTGCTGGTTATTAATGTAGTCATCTGGTTGATGGTTATTAATGTAGTCATCTGGTTGATGGTTATTAATGTAGTCATCTGGCTGATGGTTATTAATGTAGTCATCTGGCTGATGGTTATTAATGTAGTCATCTGGCTGATGGTTATTAATGTAGTCATCTGGCTGATGGTTATTAATGGAGTCATCTGGCTGATGGTTATTAATGTAGTCATCTGGCTGATGGTTATTAATGTAGTCATCTGCATGCTGGTTATTAATGTAGTCATCTGGTTGATGGTTATTAATGTAGTCATCTGCCTGCTGGTTATTAATGTAGTCATCTGTCTGCTGGTTATTAATGTAGTCATCTGGTTGATAGTTATTAATGTAGTCATCTGCCTGCTGGTTATTAATGTAGTCATCTGGTTGATGGTTATTAATGTAGTCATCTGGCTGATGGTTATTAATGTAGTCATCTGCCTGCTGGTTATTAATGTAGTCATCTGGCTGATGGTTATTAATGTAGTCATCTGTCTGCTGGTTATTAATGTAGTCATCTGGTTGATGGTTATTAATGTAGTCATCTGCCTGCTGGTTATTAATGTAGTTATCTGGTTGATGGTTATTAATGTAGTCATCTGGCTGATGGTTATTAATGTAGTCATCTGGTTGATGGTTATTAATGTAGTCATTTGGCTGATGGTTATTAATGTAGTCATCTGCCTGCTGGTTATTAATGTAGTCATCTGTCTGCTGGTTATTAATGTAGTCATCTGGCTGATGGTTATTAATGTAGTCATCTGGCTGATGGTTATTAATGTAGTCATCTGGCTGATGGTTATTAATGTAGTCATCTGCATGCTGGTTATTAATGTAGTCATCTGGCTGATGGTTATTAATGTAGTCATCTGGCTGATGGTTATTAATGTAGTCATCTGGCTGATGGTTATTAATGTAGTCATCTGCATGCTGGTTATTAATGTAGTCATCTGGCTGATGGTTTTAATGTAGTCATCTGGCTGATGGTTATTAATGTAGTCATCTGGCTGATGGTTATTAATGTAGTCATCTGCATGCTGGTTATTAATGTAGTCATCTGGTTGATGGTTATTAATGTAGTCATCTGCCTGCTGGTTATTAATGTAGTCATCTGTCTGCTGGTTATTAATGTAGTCATCTGGTTGATGGTTATTAATGTAGTCATCTGCCTGCTGGTTATTAATGTAGTCATCTGGTTGATGGTTATTAATGTAGTCATCTGGCAGCTGGTTATTAATGTAGTCATCTGGCAGCTGGTTATTAATGTAGTCATCTGGCTGATGGTTATTGATGTAGTCATTTGCCTGCTGGTTATTAATGTAGTCATCTGGTTGATGGTTATTAATGTAGTCATCTGTCTGCTGGTTATTAATGTAGTCATCTGGCTGATGGTTATTGATGTAGTCATCTGGCTGATGGTTATTGATGTAGTCATCTGGCTGCTGGTTATTAATGTAGTCATCTGGTTGATGGTTATTAATGTAGTCATCTGGCTGATGGTTATTGATGTAGTCATTTGCCTGCTGGTTATTAATGTAATCATCTGGTTGATGGTTATTAATGTAGTCATCTGCCTGCTGGTTATTAATGTAGTCATCTGTCTGCTGGTTATTAATGTAGTCATCTGGCTGATGGTTATTGATGTAGTCATCTGCCTGCTGGTTATTAATGTAGTCATCTGGTTGATGGTTATTAATGTAGTCATCTGCCTGCTGGTTATTAATGTAGTCATCTTGTTGATGGTTATTAATGTAGTCATCTGCCTGCTGGTTATTAATGTAGTCATCTGGCTGATGGTTATTAATGTAGTCATCTGCCTGCTGGTTATTAATGTAGTCATCTGGTTGATGGTTATTAATGTAGTCATCTGCCTGCTGGTTATTAATGTAGTCATCTGTCTGCTGGTTATTAATGTAGTCATCTGCCTGCTGGTTATTAATGTAGTCATCTGGCTGATGGTTATTAATGTAGTCATCTGCCTGCTGGTTATTAATGTAGTCATCTGGTTGATGGTTATTAATGTAGTCATCTGCCTGCTGGTTATTAATGTAGTCATCTGGTTGATGGTTATTAATGTAGTCATCTGCCTGCTGGTTATTAATGTAGTCATCTGTCTGCTGGTTATTAATGTAGTCATCTGCCTGCTGGTTATTAATGTAGTCATCTGGCTGATGGTTATTAATGTAGTCATCTGCCTGCTGGTTATTAATGTAGTCATCTGTCTGCTGGTTATTAATGTAGTCATCTGTCTGCTGGTTATTAATGTAGTCATCTGCCTGCTGGTTATTAATGTAGTCATCTGGCTGATGGTTATTAATGTAGTCATCTGCCTGCTGGTTATTAATGTAGTCATCTACGTGATGGTTATTAATGTAGTCATCTGCATGATGGTTATTAATGTAGTCATCTGGCTGATGGTTATTAATGTAGTCATCTGCCTGCTGGTTATTAATGTAGTCATCTGCCTGCTGGTTATTAATGTAGTCATCTGCCTGCTGGTTATTAATGTAGTCATCTGGTTGATGGTTATTAATGTAGTCATCTGGTTGATGGTTATTAATGTAGTCATCTGGCTGCTGGTTATTAATGTAGTTGATAGGTATTTGTGAATCTAGATAAAAGAACAAACAGACAACGCAAGTGAATTTTATGAAAGCTTTTGCAAAAGGAGAGAACCCAGCAAACCGCTGCTTCCAGCCGTTCACCGAGCGCTCTGAAGACCCTTTGTTAGGGCTTTCTCTTTTATTACAAAGTAGATAGTAGAAAAGGAATGTGGAGGGAGGCAGATAGGAGTATCCCGAAGATACAAGTGGCTGCAGCTTCAAGGTCTGTACACAGCTGCAGCTCCAAAGTCTAACAAGTATGAGAGCTTTTCTCAGGGATGTGAATATTAAATCTATTATAGCTACCAATGTAAGAATGATAACAAAACATAATTATTCTAACATTCCCCCGTGTTTATAATTCTTACGTAATAACTATGCAAAAAATAGTATAAAAAGAAAAAGAATGGATGACACATGTTATACAAGAGTTGTAGAATACATAATATATAATATAAGAAGGATAGAAAAAAGAAATATAAAAGAAACATTAAAAACCAAATGCATATAATGTTTTGTTAATAAAATAATAATGTTGAATGTAAGAATGAGAACACAGAAAAAAAACAACAACCCAGAAACTAACAAACAGCAGAAAATCAAGTGCAGTTATCATCACTAACACCATTTGTTTTCACATTTTCAGTGTCGGAGTCATCAAGCAAATGATTGAATCTGTTTATTAATTTACAAGACATCATCATATGTACTCGTTTTCCAGTCATCTTCTTTCTTCTGGAGCAACATGTAGTCCTCATCTGTGTCAGAGGTTACCCTGACCAACTGATAGCTGAGCAGAGCAGTGTTAAATGTCTTTAACAGCATGCTTTGAAAACATGAAATGAGGCAGGTTGTGAACAGACAGAATAGGATCAGTCCAGTCAAGATGGGTGTTCCAATGTTAACCAAAAGCTGCCACCAGAGTCTAGAGGTCAGCCAAGAAAGAAAGTCAAAAGTTTGTGAGCCCTGAGTTGCACTGTCCACATAGTTCTTAAGCTCTTCCAAATCATGCAGGGCATCATGAATAGTTCCAACAGTTGCTCTTTCATCTCATGTTGAACCTATGATCTTGCAGACGCTTCCTTGAGAGGTTGTGAGAAAAGCCAACACAACACAGTTTTCAAAAACATGTAAGCTCCATCTCCACACAGGAAGTACCAGTCAGCCATCACCCGTGAACCATAGTCTCCTGGCACTATGGCGCTGCAACGAGCTTTCTCCTGTCGTCCTCTCGTCTGCTGAGTGATGTCGAACGTCGAACCTCCTTTCCTGAAGCAAATTGTGACAGTTTGGATTGTCGTTCCAGATGCTGTGTTCTGGGGTTGGCTCCTGACCTCTGCAGGCGATGCAGTCGATGTATTCCGGTGTTGTTTCGCAGAAGGTGTAAACTGTGTTACACAGGTTCCATGGGAGCATTCCTAGTGTTGTAGGTCCATTGTTGTAAATGCAGCTCCTGAGAGATCCTGGTTTGGCCCCTGCCAAGGAATGATCTCTGGTATTTTCATCACAGTCTGTGGAAATGGAAGAACATCAGCAGCAAGTGAACAGTTCATAGCTCCAAAAAGTCCTTTAGCGGCAGCTCCTGTCCGAAGTGAAAAAGAATAGTCCTTTTTGCACCATCTGCATCCCTTTGGTGTGGGGATGCTGTACCGTGGGTGTGTGCTCAGGCCATAGAGACACATCTGTTTGTCATCAGTGATGTTACCTGGTCGAAGGCCTGAGTTGTGTGTGGCGTAGGGCAGCTGTGCACACACATAGCAGTTCACCTCGTGAGCAGTCCTGTTCATTAGTTGCCACCACAGGTTAGTGCTGTAGTCATGTGGATGAGACTTGGGGAAGAGTGTTTGTGCTTCTCTCCTTATCTTGTGGAGGCTGAGGCAGCTTCCACTCCAGAACAAAAAACATGCTGCAGTCACAGCGCAGAAGAGATTCCACCTGGCCTGTGAGAATCCCATTGCTGCTCAGATTACAGAGATGTTAGAAGTTACCTAGGACTCTATAGAACAGGGGGTTGATGATTTCTTCACCACCGTTGAGACGAGTGACCCTAAAAAGCCAAACCCCTGTGAAGGTGGACTCCCACCTGCTCCCACCTAGGCTTCCAACACTCTCTTCAACTTACAGTGACTGAGATGAATCCAGCTGGGTCGTTCAGCAATCTTTACAGCAGTTGGAGTTGTTATCAGCACTTAGAATAGTCCCTCCCACCGTGGGCTGGCCCAGCTCTTCCTCTTTATGACTTTGATAAACGCCCAGTCTCCTGGCTTGGTGGGAGTGGTTTCCTGCGGGAGAGGAGAGTCAGAGGGCAGTAAATTTGCATTTGACACTTCCATCAGTTTCAGAGTCCTGATCATGTAATCTGCCAGTGTTTGCTCCTCATCTGCATGTTGCAAATCTGGAGAAAATATTGGTAATCTGTATGGTCTTCCATGAATTATTTCAAATGGTGTTAATCCTTCTTGTGTGGGTGTAATTCTTGTGTGTGTACAACTTTACCAAATCTAAACATTTTAACCACGGTGTTCCATACATTTTCTTTAATCTAATTTTCAGTATAAATGGTTTGTGGTATTGGAATAATAGTTTTACATAAGCTTTAGCTACTGTCAAAGCATCTGGATGCTTTGCTAGAACTATTTCAACCCATTTAGAAAAAGCATCAATAATTACCAAACAATATTTGTTTGCATTGTTTGAAATGGATAAGAAGGTTTTGGGAAAGTTCCTCTTTTTGGCCTTGTGTTCCCTTGTGGATTGTGTCTAACACAAAGTATGCAGAACAAAAATTTTTAGATAAGAATTTAGTCCATATGTTGTGAAATACTGTAGTATAATCCCCACTATTCCCCCTGTTGACACATGGCATCGCCCATGTGCCACAATTGCGGCTGCTTTAGATAAAGACTTTGGGAGAACTGGTTTGTTATTGACTTGAAAGATTTCCTCATCCATTTTGCACCCTGCTAGTTTTAGCTAACAGTTATATTGCTTGAAGGATAGCTGTTAGCAAAGAGGCATTTTGTTAAAGATCGTACATATGGATGTTATCAAATTCATCAAGGTGAAGCACTTTTGTTTTACTCCTGACAGAAGGCACAACCCAGAGTTGGCTCTGCTGCAGAACAATGTTATTACCCTTTTACATGAAAATTACCATTCTGAAATTAAGCCAAAATCTCAAATCCTCTAATTCAATATTCCTTTATGAATTTAATGATCATCAATCAATCAACCTTGGATTAAAGGTTTTAAGCGTTATCTAGAAAACATTATGTTTATTCAAAAACATCAATTTGGAGTAACTAGTTAGATAAAATATAACAATTTAATTTAACCTTGCATTTCAGACCAGTTGACAATGTAATTTTTATGATTTAAATGATAATTTGATCAGTTACTCAGTTCTTGAGTGCAATCTGTTTGTTCCAATAATCACACTCATTTCCATCAACGTAATGTGACACAAACAGAAACATGAAAATGAATCAGATTTTCAGCCACAAAATTATAGTCTGCTTTCATTGTTTTCCTTTGCTCAAATGGTTATACAATTTTCTGAAGCTTCAAGAATTTTTTTTATTTGTCAACAACATTTCAATGTGTTAATATTTATCTTTAGTTGTCAGAATCTTCTTTTAAGTAATGTATACATTTTAAGAGCTATCTCAGACGTGTTGGAAACCAGCCACAACTGAATTTCCTGCTGCTGAAACACTTCACCAATTTCAATAAAATGTAGATTCATAACTGTTCAAATGAATATTATTTCATTTATTTCTTATTTATTTATTTTAACATTCAGAGATATTAGATTTTAAATCCACTCTAGCATGTATTATCAAGATAGTCCTAAAAAAAAAAAAAGAAAAAGAAAACTTTTGTAAATAATTATTATCTTAGAATCTTTGATCATTTTTAGCTGGTGTAATTTAGTGGCATAATTTCCATTAGTTCTTTGCTGATCTTTTAGCGATTGCAGTTTTCCCTTCACGGTTTCCCAATCTGTGGCTCATGGACCCTAAGAGGATCCTTAGCAGTGGCCCTGCTGTTCAGGACTCAGAGTTAAAAGGGACAAACTGAGAGAATGTGTCTATCATCAAAAGCTGTTAAGACTTTATTTTCTGGCTAGATAATATGTGAACAGGGTTATAAAGCAAGCAAGTCTTCATTGCAGTTGCAGTGTATAACAGTTGTGTATGTGTATAACACTTATCTTGGATGAGCTCACTTCTCCCTCCTCCTCCTGCTGCTGGCGTCGCTGCAGCGTGGTCCTCTCCTCCTCTCTCTCTGCAGTTTTCTGTCAACTGGTTCTGTATTGGATCTTTGAGTTGCCCAGACTGTCCCTCACTCAATGTCCATGCTGTCCACAAATGAAACAAGGGTCAAACAGTTCAGTTTGTTGTCTCTGAAGCACATTATCCTTCCTTGTCCAGGCTGATGTCAGGGAGTAAACCAGCGGAGGTTGTAAGAGTTCAGTTGCACCCAAACACAGGAATGTAGTTTCAGACCAACTGTCCAGCATGACTCCATGTAGTAGTTTGCTCAATGACAGTTCCTGGTGTCAGAAAATTAGGATCAGCAGATCTCTTCTTTGTCTTCTTTATCACTGTCATTAGCTGGTGAGGGGGGAGGGACATCATCTCAGCCATGGTAAGACAGGTTTGAGTTGAGGTCAGAGGTTAGACGCACCGCAGCGAGGCTCAGACAGAGGAAAAAGAAAGAAGCAAATAGGAGTCAATTAGAGTTTGTCTTTCTTTCTGTTTTTTTTAAATTTCTAAATATATATAGATATATATTTCATATCTATATCTCTTGGGCTGCTCTTTAGATTATATAATTTTAGCCACTTATTACCCAACATTTTATTTAAAAGTTATGAGTCATTAACTTATTCGAACACATATAAAAATGAAACATGTTAAACCCATAGTCTCTTTTATCCTTTGCCATGTTAAAGTTTAATGTAGAATGTAAGTTAATTAAGTTTAAGTTAACTTAGTCTGAGAAAACATCAGAGATCAATGAATTACTTTAAGTTGTTGATCCTAATGCTGAGGTGTGAAGTCAGCGAGCAGCCCTCTTCTCATTTTAAGCCTAAGTGAGATAAGAGGCTGGATAATGTCCAGGTCGGTACCAAAACTCTGATCGCTGACCCCCCAAACATACAGCCAAAGGATCACAGCACCAAAGTTGGTGTCATTTTCTTTGTAATTGTTCTACCAAGTAATCAATACATTGAAAAGAAAGGGGAAAAAAAAAATTGTTGTCATCTGTTGCTTTCCCTGTATAATTTCCCCTTATTTTTGCCCAATCTTTCCCTAATGAGGACATGGCTGCATCTCCTACTTCTACCCCATTTAGTCTGTATGAGTGAATTAATCCAGCCATGTCTTCTATCCACTTATCGGGGTTCTCTGCAACATGTGTTATTCCTTCCACAGCCTTCCTGGCCTCTTCTAAAGTCCAGGGTCTAAAAACATAAATGTGTGGTGACTGTCCATCTCTAGGATTTGGGTTTGGGACCTGGATCATTGGATATTGTTCTGTACCGTCAAAACTGTTCAAAACTTTTGGCTGTTTGTACTGCCTTAGATTATATGAATGTCCCTGATTACTGGGACCTGCGCCTTCCTTCTCATATAGCAACGGTGGGTAGACAGGAAGAGGTGGATAAAGTGTATTTGGAGTGAGAACTGACAGTGGATCTGTGGTCAGCTCAGCTGGTGGTGATTTTGCAGGAGTGAGAGTTGGAGGAGCCAAGGGGAGCGCTGCCTGTGTGCGCGGAGGAGGTGCCTGCATTGCACCTAGTATGGGCTCATTATCTTCTGGCTTTACAAACAAAGTAGTGGCTTCCTCACTTTACTCCTTTTGTCTTTGTTTTTTCTAATTTGTTCTCTCCTTTCTTTAGTTGCATCTAACCATTGCTTAGCACATTTTAGTTCTTCCTCATTTCTTTCTCTCCTCCTTCCTTGTTTTTCAGATATGCTTTTTTCTAATATTCCCACTAAAGTTTGCCATTGTTCAATTTTTAATTTCCCATCTATCTTATATTTCTTCTTCCATTTTGACATGTGTACTGTGCTACCAGGAAATCTGGACAGCATGTACTTTTCATCCCCTGTGGGATCCTCAACAAGTGAGAAATTACAAGAATTTTTATTTCCCATTATTTAAGTACTCTGCAATTTAGCTTTAGAAATGACTTGATATTTTGTGCTCTCTCTCAAGTAAGTGCTGGAGGTCAGCGCTTAGTGTCCCCTGAAGAACAGGCTTCTAGACTGAGAGTAGCCTCAGTCCGGTTCTTCACTTAGGATTCTAATTCCGAGGACAGAAAGTTTTACTCACAGAGAGAGATGAGCACCACTCGCTCTCGTATGCACACACACATACACACACACACACAGCACGGCAGCAATGACACAGCAATAACGATCGCAGCAACAAACAATGACACAGCAATAAAAAATCGCAGCAACTAACAATGACACAGCAATAAAAAATCGCAGCAACTAACAATTTCCTATCAGTGCGAGGATCCTTCCTTATGGGAAGTCCTCATTAAAAGAGGGGCTCTAAAAACACCTCTCTCGTAGATTTTAGTTGAGACAACAGGGAATCTACACCCTCTGGGACTTTAGTCAGAATGTTATTTGACATGGACTCCAACCTTTTTAGCTGATAGGCATCAACTGGGCCTTTAAACCTTTGGTACTTTAGTCAAGATATTATTTGACAAGGACTCCAACCTAGAATTTATGGTACTTTAGTCAAAATACTATTTGACAAGGACTCCAACCTAGAATTTATGGTACTTTAGTCAAGATATTATTTGACAAGGACTCCAACCTAGAATTTATGGTACTTTAGTCAAAATACTATTTGACAAGGACTCCAACCTAGAATTTATGGTACTTTAGTCAAGATATTATTTGACAAGGACTCCAACCTAGAATTTATGGTACTTTAGTCAAAATACTATTTGACAAGGACTCCAACCTAGAATTTATGGTACTTTAGTCAAAATACTATTTGACAAGGACTCCAACCTAGAATTTATGGTACTTTAGTCAAAATACTATTTGACAAGGACTCCAACCTAGAATTTAGCTGATAAACATCAACTGCAATATCAATTGTTTCACTTACGCTTTCTGTCGGCCCGTTCTGTTCGGTCGGATCTCGTCAACCCGCCACCGGCAGACAAAGTCGGACCTAGGTCGCTGGCCTGGCGAAGAATTCAATTCCCGGGTCTTTCTTTCCAGGTCCTATTGACTCTGGCCGTGCACGGTTTTCAGCGTGTCCTTTCTGCCTGTCAGTGACGGCTCTTAGAGATCCGGGTCACGGCACCAAAATGATAGGTATTTGTGAATCTAGATAAAAGAACAAACAGACAACGCAAGTGAATTTTATGAAAGCTTTTGCAAAAGGAGAGAACCCAGCAAACCGCTGCTTCCAGCCGTTCACCGAGCGCTCTGAAGACCCTTTGTTAGGGCTTTCTCTTTTATTACAAAGTAGATAGTAGAAAAGGAATGTGGAGGGAGGCAGATAGGAGTATCCCGAAGATACAAGTGGCTGCAGCTTCAAGGTCTGTACACAGCTGCAGCTCCAAAGTCTAACAAGTATGAGAGCTTTTCTCAGGGATGTGAATATTAAATCTATTATAGCTACCAATGTAAGAATGATAACAAAACATAATTATTCTAACAGTAGTCATCTGGTTGATGGTTATTAATGTAGTCATCTGGCTGCTGGTTATTAATGTAGTCATCTGGCTGCTGGTTATTAATGTAGTCATCTGCCTGCTGGTTATTAATGTAGTCATTTCCCTGCTGGTTATTAATGTAGTCATCTGGTTTATGGTTATTAATGCAGTCATCTGGCTGCTGGTTATTAATGTCGTCATCTGGCTGATGGTTATTAATGTAGTCATCTGCCTGCTGGTTATTAATGTAGTCATCTGCCTGATGGTTATTAATGTAGTCAGTTCCCTGCTGGTTATTAATGTAGTCATTTCCCTGATGGTTATTAATGTAGTCATCTGCCTGCTGGTTATTAATGTAGTCATCTGCTGGGTTGGTTATAATGTAGTCATCTGCCTGCTGGTAATTAATGTAGTCATCTGCCTGCTGGTTATTAATGTAGTCATCTGGCTGCTGGTTATTAATGTAGTCATCTGTCTGCCGGGTTTTAATGTAGTCATCTGCCTGCTGGTTATTAATGTAGTCATCTGTCTGATGGTTATTAATGTAGTCATCTGTCTGATGGTTAATGTAGTCATCTGCCCGCTGGTTATTAATGTAGTCATTTCCCTGCTGGTTATTAATGTAGTCATCTGGTTAATGGTTATTAATGCAGTCATCTGGCTGCTGGTTATTAATGTAGTCATCTGGCTGATGGTTATTAATGTAGTCATCTGCCTGCTGGTTATTAATGTAGTCATCTGTCTGGTGGTTATTAATGTAGTCATCTGTCTGATGGTTATTAATGTAGTCATCTGCCCGCTGGTTATTAATGTAGTCATTTCCCTGCTGGTTATTAATGTAGTCATCTGGTTAATGGTTATTAATGCAGTCATCTGGCTGCTGGTTATTAATGTAGTCATCTGGCTGATGGTTATTAATGTAGTCATCTGCCTGCTGGTTATTAATGTAGTCATCTGCCTGCTGGTTATTAATGTAGTCAGTTCCCTGCTGGTTATTAATGTAGTCATTTCCCTGATGGTTATTAATGTAGTATCTGCCTGCTGGTTATTAATGTAGTCATCTGGCTGTTGGTTATTAATGTAGTCATCTGCCCGCTGGTTATTAATGTAGTCATCTGCCTGCTGGTAATTAATGTAGTCATCTGCCTGCTGGTTATTAATGTAGTCATCTGGCTGCTGGTTATTAATGTAGTCATCTGCCTGCTGGTTATTAATGTAGTCATCTGTCTGATGGTTATTAATGTAGTCATCTGTCTGATGGTTATTAATGTAGTCATCTGCCTGCTGGTTATTAATGTAGTCATCTGTCTGATGGTTATTAATGTAGTCATCTGTCTGATGGTTATTAATGTAGTCATCTGCCTGCTGGTTATTAATGTAGTCATCTGTCTGCTGGTTATTAATGTAGTCATCTGGCTGATGGTTATTAATGTAGTCATCTGGCTGATGGTTATTAATGTAGTCATCTGGTGATGGTTATTAATGTAGTCATCTGGCTGATGGTTATTAATGTAGTCATCTGGCTGATGGTTATTAATGTAGTCATCTGGTTGATGGTTATTAATGTAGTCATCTGGCTGATGGTTATTAATGTAGTCATCTGGCTGCTGGTTATTAATGTAGTCATTTCCCTGCTGGTTATTAATGTAGTCATCTGGCTGATGGTTTATTAATGTAGTCATCTGTCTGCTGGTTATTAATGTAGTCATCTGGCTGATGGTTATTAATGTAGTCATCTGTCTGCTGGTTATTAATGTAGTCATCTGGCTGATGGTTATTAATGTAGTCATCTGTCTGCTGGTTATTAATGTAGTCATCTGGCTGATGGTTATTAATGTAGTCATCTGGCTGATGGTTATTAATGTAGTCATCTGCCTGCTGGTTATTAGTGTAGTCATCTGTCTGCTGGTTATTAATGTAGTCATCTGCCTGCTGGTTATTAATGTAGTCATCTGGCTGATGGTTATTAATGTAGTCATCTGGCTGATGGTTATTAATGTAGTCATTTCCCTGCTGGTTATTAATGTAGTCATCTGGCTGATGGTTATTAATGTAGTCATCTGGTTGATGGTTATTAATGTAGTCATCTGTCTGCTGGTTATTAATGTAGTCATCTGGCTGATGGTTATTAATGTAGTCATCTGGCTGATGGTTATTAATGTAGTCATCTGGATGATGGTTATTACTGTAGTCATCTGGCTGATGGTTATTAATGTAGTCATCTGGCTGCTGGTTATTAGTGTAGTCATCTGTCTGCTGGTTATTAATGTAGTCATCTGCCTTCTGGTTATTAATGTAGTCATTTCCCTGCTGGTTATTAATGTAGTCATCTGGCTGATGGTTATTAATGTAGTCATCTGTCTGCTGGTTATTAATGTAGTCATCTGCCTGCTGGTTATTAATGTAGTCATCTGGCTGATGGTCATTAATGTAGTCATCTGGCTGATGGTTATTAATGTAGTCATTTCCCTGCTGGTTATTAATGTAGTCATCTGGCTGATGGTTATTAATGTAGTCATCTGCCTGCTGGTTATTAATGTAGTCATCTGGCTGATGGTTATTAATGTAGTCATCTGCCTGCTGGTTATTAATGTAGTCATCTGACTGCTGGTTATTAATGTAGTCATCTGCCTGCTAGTTATTAATGTAGTCATCTGGCTGATGGTTATTAATGTAGTCATCTGGCTGATGGTTATTAATGTAGTCATCTGCCTGCTAGTTATTAATGTAGTCATCTGGCTGATGGTTATTAATGCAGTCATCTGCCTGCTGGTTATTAATGTAGTCATCTGCCTGCTGGTTATTAATATAGTCATCTGAGTGATGGTTATTAATGTAGTCATCTGCCTGCTGGTTATTAATGTAGTCATCTGACTGATGGTTATTAATGTAGTCATCTGGCTGATGGTTATTAATGTAGTCATCTGGCTGATGGTTATTAATGTAGTCATCTGGCTGATGGTTTTTAATGTAGTCATCTGGCTGCTGGTTATTAATGTAGTCATCTGCCTGCTGGTTATTAATGTAGTCATCTGCGTGATGGTTATTAATGTAGTCATCTGCCTGCTGGTTATTAATGTAGTCATCTGGCTGATGGTTATTAATGTAGTCATCTGGTTGATGGTTATTAATGTAGTCATCTGGCTGATGGTTATTAATGTAGTCATCTGGCTGATGGTTATTAATGTAGTCATCTGGTTGATGGTTATTAATGTAGTCATCTGGCTGATGGTTATTAATGTAGTCATCTGCCTGCTAGTTATTAATGTAGTCATCTGGCTGATGGTTATTAATGTAGTCATCTGGTTGATGGTTATTAATGTAGTCATCTGGCTGATGGTTATTAATGTAGTCATCTGGCTGATGGTTATTAATGTAGTCATCTGGTTGATGGTTATTAATGTAGTCATCTGGCTGATGGTTATTAATGTAGTCATCTGCCTGCTAGTTATTAATGTAGTCATCTGGCTGATGGTTATTAATGCAGTCATCTGCCTGCTGGTTATTAATGTAGTGCTGGCTGGTTATTAATGTAGTCATCTGACTGATGGTTATTAATGTAGTCATCTGGCTGCTGGTTATTAATGTAGTCATCTGGCTGATGGTTATTAATGTAGTTATCTGCCTGCTGGTTATTAATGTAGTCATCTGGTTGATGGTTATTAATGCAGTCATTTGGCTGCAGGTTATTAATGTAGTCATCTGGCTGATGGTTATTAATGTAGTCATCTGGCTGATGGTTATTAATGTAGTCATCTGGTTGATGGTTATTAATGTAGTCATCTGGCTGATGGTTATTAATGTAGTCATCTGGCTGATGGTTATTAATGTAGTCATCTGCCTGCTAGTTATTAATGTAGTCATCTGGCTGATGGTTATTAATGCAGTCATCTGCCTGCTGGTTAATAATGTAGTCATCTGCCTGCTGGTTATTAATGTAGTCATCTGACTGATGGTTATTAATGTAGTCATCTGGCTGATGGTTATTAATGTAGTCATCTGGCTGCTGGTTATTAATGTAGTCATCTGGCTGATGGTTATTAATGTAGTCATCTGCCTGCTGGTTATTAATGTAGTCATCTGGCTGATGGTTATTAATGCAGTCATCTGGCTGCAGGTTATTAATGTAGTCATCTGGTGGATGGTTATTAATGTAGTCATCTGGTTGATGGTTATTAATGTAGTCATTTCCCTGCTGGTCATTAATGTAGTCATCTGGTTGATGGTTATTAATGTAGTCATCTGCCTGATGTTTATTAATGTAGTCATCTGGTTGATGGTTATTAATGTAGTCATCTGGCTGATGGTTATTAATGTAGTCATCTGGCTGATGGTTATTAATGTAGTCATCTGGTTGATGGTTATTAATGTAGTCATCTGGCTGATGGTTATTAATGTAGTCATCTGTCTGCTGGTTATTAATGTAGTCATCTGGCTGCTGGTTATTAATGTAGTCATCTGGCTGATGGTTATTAATGTAGTCATCTGGCTGATGGTTATTAATGTAGTCATCTGGCTGCTGGTTATTAATGTAGTCATCTGGCTGATGGTTATTAATGTAGTCATCTGTCTGCTGGTTATTAATGTAGTCATCTGGCTGCTGGTTATTAATGTAGTCATCTGGCTGATGGTTATTAATGTAGTCATCTGGCTGCTGGTTATTTATGTAGTCATCTGCCTGCTGGTTATTAATGTAGTCATCTGGTTGATGGTTATTAATGTAGTCATCTGCCTGCTGGTTATTAATGTAGTCATCTGGCTGATGGTTATTAATGTAGTCATCTGGCTGCTGGTTATTAATGTAGTCATCTGGCTGATGGTTATTATTGTAGTCATCTGGTTGATGGTTATTAATGTAGTCATCTGGCTGCTGGTTATTAATGTAGTCATCTGGCTGCTGGTTATTTATGTAGTCATCTCCCTGCTGGTTATTAATGTAGTCATCTGGCTGATGGTTATTATTGTAGTCA
This sequence comes from Poeciliopsis prolifica, assembly GCF_027474105.1. Taxonomy (NCBI): domain Eukaryota; kingdom Metazoa; phylum Chordata; class Actinopteri; order Cyprinodontiformes; family Poeciliidae; genus Poeciliopsis; species Poeciliopsis prolifica. The sequence goes on along the minus strand of NW_026562477.1, from coordinate 46,104 downwards.
TCTGGATGATGGTTATTAATGTAGTCATCTGGTTGATGGTTATTAATGTAGTCATCTGGCTGATGGTTATTAATGTAGTCATCTGGTTGATGGTTATTAATGTAGTCATCTGGCTGCTGGTTATTAATGTAGTCATCTGTCTGCTGGTTATTAATGTAGTCATCTGGCTGATGGTTATTAATGTAGTCATCTGGTTGATGGTTATTAATGTAGTCATCTGGCTGATGGTTATTAATGTAGTCATCTGCCTGATGGTTATTAATGTAGTCATCTGGTTGATGGTTATTAATGTAGTCATCTGGCTGATGGTTATTAATGTAGTCATCTGGCTGATGGTTATTAATGTAGTCATCTGGTTGATGGTTATTAATGTAGTCATCTGGTTGATGGTTATTAATGTAGTCATCTGGCTGATGGTTATTAATGTAGTCATCTGGCTGATGGTTATTAATGTAGTCATCTGGCTGATGGTTATTAATGTAGTCATCTGCCTGCTGGTTATTAATGTAGTCATCTGCGTGATGGTTATTAATGTAGTCATCTGGCTGATGGTTATTAATGTAGTCATCTGGCTGATGGTTATTAATGTAGTCATCTGCCTGCTAGTTATTAATGTAGTCATCTGGCTGATGGTTATTAATGTAGTCATCTGGTTGATGGTTATTAATGTAGTCATCTGCCTGCTAGTTATTAATGTAGTCATCTGGCTGATGGTTATTAATGTAGTCATCTGGTTGATGGTTATTAATGTAGTCATCTGGCTGATGGTTATTAATGTAGTCATCTGGCTGATGGTTATTAATGTAGTCATCTGGCTGATGGTATTAATGTAGTCATCTGGTTGATGGTTATTAATGTAGTCATCTGGTTGATGGTTATTAATGTAGTCATCTGCCTGCTAGTTATTAATGTAGTCATCTGGCTGATGGTTATTAATGTAGTCATCTGGCTGCTGGTTATTAATGTAGTCATCTGAGTGGTGGTTATTAATGTAGTCATCTGCCTGCTAGTTATTAATGTCGTCATCTGGCTGATGGTTATTAATGTAGTCATCTGGCTGATGGTTTTAATGTAGTCATCTGGCTGATGGTTATTAATGTAGTCATCTGCCTGCTAGTTATTAATGTAGTCATCTGGCTGATGGTTATTAATGCAGTCATCTGCCTGCTGGTTATTAATGTAGTCATCTGCCTGCTGGTTATTAATATAGTCATCTGAGTGATGGTTATTAATGTAGTCATCTGCCTGCTGGTTATTAATGTAGTCATCTGACTGATGGTTATTAATGTAGTCATCTGGCTGATGGTTATTAATGTAGTCATCTGGCTGATGGTTATTAATGTAGTCATCTGGCTGCTGGTTATTAATGTAGTCATCTGGCTGATGGTTATTAATGTAGTCATCTGGTTGATGGTTATTAATGTAGTCATCTGGCTGATGGTTATTAATGTAGTCATCTGGTTGATGGTTATTAATGTAGTCATCTGGCTGATGGTTATTAATGTAGTCATCTGGCTGCTGGTTATTAATGTAGTCATCTGCCTGCTGGTTATTAATGTAGTCATCTGAGTGATGGTTATTAATGTAGTCATCTGCCTGCTGGTTATTAATATAGTCATCTGCCTGCTAGTTATTAATGTAGTCATCTGGCTGATGGTTATTAATGTAGTCATCTGGTTGATGGTTATTAATGTAGTCATCTGGCTGATGGTTATTAATGTAGTCATCTGGTTGATGGTTATTAATGTAGTCATCTGGCTGATGGTTATTAATGTAGTCATCTGCCTGCTAGTTATTAATGTAGTCATCTGGCTGATGGTTATTAATGCAGTCATCTGCCTGCTGGTTATTAATGTAGTCATCTGCCTGCTGGTTATTAATGTAGTCATCTGCCTGCTGGTTATTAATGTAGTCATCTGACTGATGGTTATTAATGTAGTCATCTGGCTGATGGTTATTAATGTAGTCATCTGGCTGCTGGTTATTAATGTAGTCATCTGGCTGATGGTTATTAATGTAGTCATCTGCCTGCTGGTTATTAATGTAGTCATCTGGTTGATGGTTATTAATGTAGTCATCTGGCTGCTGGTTATTAATGTAGTCATCTGCCTGATGGTTATTAATGTAGTCATCTGGCTGATGGTTATTAATGTAGTCATCTGGCTGCTGGTTATTAATGTAGTCATCTGGCTGCTGGTTATTAATGTAGTCATCTGGCTGATGGTTATTAATGTAGTCATCTGGCTGATGGTTATTAATGTAGTCATCTGGCTGCTGGTTATTAATGTAGTCATCTGCCTGCTGGTTATTAATGTAGTCATCTGCCTGCTGGTTATTAATGTAGTCATCTGGCTGATGGTTATTAATGTAGTCATCTGCCTGCTGGTTATTAATGTAGTCATCTGGCTGCTGGTTATTAATGTAGTCATCTGCCTGCTGGTTATTAATGTAGTCATCTGCCTGCTGGTTATTAATGTAGTCATCTGGCTGCTGGTTATTAATGTAGTCATCTGGCTGATGGTTATTAATGTAGTCATCTGCCTGCTGGTTATTAATGTAGTCATCTGCCTGCTGGTTATTAATGTAGTCATCTGCCTGCTGGTTATTAATGTAGTCATCTGGCTGCTGGTTATTAATGTAGTCATCTGGCTGATGGTTATTAATGTAGTCATCTGCCTGCTGGTTATTAATGTAGTCATCTGCCTGCTGGTTATTAATGTAGTCATCTGCCTGCTGGTTATTAATGTAGTCATCTGGCTGATGGTTATTAATGTAGTCATCTGCCTGCTGGTTATTAATGTAGTCATCTGGCTGCTGGTTATTAATGTAGTCATCTGCCTGCTGGTTATTAATGTAGTCATCTGTCGTGTTGAAGCTTGAAACCAAATCACAAATTGAGCCCAAAGAACCAGGAATCCATGTTTTAATCTCAAAGTCTCTAATTGTAACTAAAATCATGTTTTTTTTTTTCTTGTTTGAAATCAAATCAGAAGAAGAAAAACCCGGAGCTGCTGCTGCCCAGGAAAAAGAACAAAACCTTTAAAACTCAGGATTATCATTTGATTTGTTTGTTGGTAAAGTAAAACCGTTTATCTTTAATTTAGCCTGAAGACTAACATGGCAGGTGATATTTTTCATCCTCTGGAGTTTAAACTGTTTTCTTTGGTTTTTCTGGGAGGTCAAAGATTTTCTCCTTTTTAACATCTTCAGTTTTCAACTAACAAAGTTACTTTATTTGCTCTTTTAACAAGATATTTTCTGAACCTGATTTTTTTTCCTGATTTAAACTGAAAATAAACAAAACATTGAACTTTACAAATATGGTTAATATTTAAAAAATTTTATTTCTGGCTTTTTGCTCAGTTTCAGGAAAAGATTTAAAGTTTGATTCATTTTCATCTCAGGGTAAAAAGAGCAGACGGTTTTTTAAACTATTTAAAATCCAGTCATATTAATAAAGAGCAGTTTAACGTTTCTTGGTGTTTATTTAACTCAGAATCATCATTAAAGTTCGTTTCAGTAAAAACCAGTCCTCCAGTGACTAACAAACTGGGAGCGGCTGAGCAGGAAATGGTTTTCCTGACTGGAAACAGGAAGGAACCGACCAATCAGCTGCCTCAGATTGTCTGTTTCCTGTTTGTAATCTGGCAGGAAATGACATCACAGACAACATGGTGGTTCTCTGTGATGTTTAAACTGGGTAAACTGGGTAAACTGGACACCAGTCTGCAACATAACGAACCGTCTGGGTGAATCAATTAGATAAAAAACCTGAATTAAATATTAAAACTTTCATGTTTCAGTGATGAATAGATCATCTGTTCAGAGACAGAAGTTACTTTCTGAATCTCTTCTTCTCAGATTTGAATCTTTTCATGAATGGAAATCCACCAGGCTGACAGCTGAGCCTGGATTAGATTAGATTAGATGAGATTAGATGAGATCAGATTAGATTAGATTAGATGAGATTAGATGAGATCAGATTAGATTAGATGAGATTAGATTAGATCAGATTAGATGAGATTAGATTAGATCAGATGAGATTAGATGAGATCAGATTAGATTAGATTAGATGAGATCAGATTAGATTAGATCAGATGAGATGAGATTAGATGAAATGAGATCAGATCAGATTAGAGTCGGTCAGTTTGTCTGTTTTACCTGTTTTTGTTTTTCTAAACTGTTTCTGGGCGTTACATCTCTGCTGCTTCCTTCACTGGGACAATAATCTCATTTTAGTATTTCAGAGAACAGAAGCTTCATTTGTTTGGTGGTTTTAACAACATTCATTTTATTTCAGCAGGTTCTGTAAGAGAAGAGGAAGTCCAGTATACGCCAATTCATTTTAAGGACAAAAGACAAAACCAGGTAGGTCCTCAGAAACAGGCAGAGAAATGTCTGGAGGAGATCTAGAGCTATAGATCTAGAATCTAGATGTAGAGATCTAGAATCTACATCTATAGCTTTAGAGCTAGTTATAGATCCAGAGAGCTATAGGTATGTAGCTCTACATCTAGAATTATAGATCTATATCTACAGATCTAGAGTCAACACACAGCTTCAGTTGTAACAGCTGGAAGCCAGAGATCAGGCTGACCTTTGACCTGAGCCTTCAGAGCCACATAAAGACGGTTGCAAAGTCAGCCTTCTACCAGCTGCAGAACATTTCAGGATCAGAAAAACTGACCTTCCAGACCTCTGAGGTCATCTGGTTCCGGTTCTGCTCTGCATCCAGAACCAGAACCACACATGGAGAAACAGCATTCAGCTTCTATGTGACACAAATCTGGAACAACCTTAAAAAACTGTAGAAACACTGAGTTCCTATAAACCAGAGTAGAAGCCCTCAGTCTGGCTGCTGATTCATATCAACTGTTGATGAATTAATTATTATTTATTCTGCTGCTGTGACGTTTCTTCCTGTGAGTTTTATTGAATCATGTAAAGTCCAGATCAACCTGCTGGGAATCCCCTCGGCTGTTTCTCATGGCTCATAAACTGAGCTTCTCTTCGACATGTTTACCGACGGCGTCAGATATCACTGAGCAATCATCCAGTTCCTGTTCTGCTAACAGGATGTTTGCTTTGCTGGACGCCTCCAGAGAGATAGAGTATAAAATGTAAAGGTCAAAACAAGTCAAGTAGTCAGACTGTGCTTATTTAAAATATCCTATAATTATCGTTCTTCTAAATTAGAGACTCAAAGCTGGATTAGAGAGGAGAAGATTAGAGATTTCTAAATGAAAAGGCAGCACTGAGTTCAGAGGAAATCAGCCAAACGTGAACAAAGAAGCTGAAAACAGAAACCAGGGAAACGTTTGATAAGGAGCCGATAAACTGGAACTGGTTCAACACAAAGGCAGAAACAAAACGACTTCAGAGGCTGCAGCTCATGTTGCTGCAGCTCATGTTTCTAATGGACTCAGGTGGTGAGACCTGGAGCCAAACAGAGCAATAAAACCCATCAGCTGGAGCTGTAATATTCAAACACATCAGTAATAAACCAATAACTCAGGAGACGCTGCGTTTGCATTAAATATGACCAGAAAACATCCAGAACCTGCTGATGATCGGGTCGGTTCTGTCAGGAAAACTGACAGACTGGAGATGACCGAGTCCAGAACAGCAGAGAACTCGCTGATTTATCTTCTTCTCCTAACAGAGAAGAAGCAGGTTTTAACCTGGTTCTGACCCAAACTGCCTGGTTCTGACCCAAACTGCCTGGTTCTGACCCAAACTGCCTGGTTCTGTGGTTCTGACCCAAACTGCCTGGTTCTGACCCAAACTGCCTGGTTCTGACCCAGCAGAACCAGCTTCCTGCTGTCTCTCTGACCCGTTTCCTGTTTTTCTTTCCTCAGGAGGAAAATATTCCAGAACCATCAGGAAGCAGCGACAACAATCTGACAACCGTTTATGCTAAACTGGAACATCCAACAACAGACCAGAACCTGCTAACAGCTAGCGGCTAACAGCTATTGGCTAACAGCTATTGGCTAACAGCTAGCGGCTAACAACTATCGGCTAACAGCTAGCAGCTAGTGGCTAACAGCTAACAGCTAACAACTATTGGCTAACAGCTAATAGCTAGCAGCTAGTGGCTAACATTTCATCTGTTCCCTTCAGGAACTCCAGGCTGTAAAACTGGACATTCATCAATATATTCAATATATTAAGCAGCTTATTGTTGACTGCATACATTTCCCATTTCTGGTGTTAAGTTTTATATTTGTGCCTTGAATTTTTTGTGAACATTTTGAATATTTTCTGTTCATGCACTGTTTGGAAAAAGGAGTTTAGAATGTGGTAAAAAATAATAATAATAATAATAAAACGAACCATGAATAAAAGCAGCAGATGTTTCTTCCTGGAGGGAGGCAGCAGGAGTGGCCTTTAACTAGACCACAGGACAATGACTCAATGACTCCGCCTCCATAAACCTTTGACTCACAAAACGCAGAAACTTGAGACTCAAAGGATTCGGGGATCAGTGGAAACGTCTTCTGTAATTCAATCAACTTTATTTTTATCAGTTTAAAACTTTTCAGGTAATGTCTGTTAGGAAGCGTCTTCTTTCTTCTTCTGCTGTTCCTCTTGTTACAGTCATATGACAGTGACCCCTACTGTTTGGGAGGAGAACTGCAGATGAAGCAGAATAAACAGTAGATTAATCTTCATGACAATAAATGAATATTCCTAAAGAATATTCATGGTTACTGTCAGGGTTGATGGTTCACTGACTGGTGTGTGATTTTATGACCAAATTAGATTATTTCACACTTTATTTTGAAGTAAGCTGCCTTATTGCTATAAATGAACCAATCATCATTTCAAGCTTAAACTCATAAACTCCTCTGGATTTTCATTCTTCATAACCTGATGAAACTGAAAGTTTGATCAGAATTATTATCCGTTATTTGGCTCTGAAGCTTTTTGTTTCTTTACAGAATTAGATTCAACACTTTCTTGTGAAATGTGTTTTTGTTTGGTTGGTAAGAAAAATTTCATCTGATTATGTTTTTCTTCATCTTAATATTAATAACATATTAAATTTCACTGGTTCTGGTTTGGTTCTGAATTTGATTTGTTTTTGTTTCACCAAATTTCTTTTCATTCTGAAAACACTTTTGATGATTTCCTTGAAGTTTGAAATCTCGTCTTCTGTGTGATAAAGAATCTTTATAAATATGGAGTCAGTGAGAATCTGTTGAAATATAGATATAGAATAAAAGAGTTTTTAGTTTGAGGTCTCAGAGTTAATCAGTGGATTAGGTCCAACGGGACAAAGGCAGAAAATCAAACAGAATATTCCTTTACTTTAAGCTCTTATAATGTGTGAATATTTATTTTAGTTGTTATTGATTTTAATCACATAGATTTTCCAGTTTTTGTCTTCTGGTCAAATCCTGATATATTTTTCTAGATCCTGTTATTTTTCTTCTACTTCCCTCTTTTTTTTTTTTTTTTCCACCTATAATTTCATTGTTTCTCCACTCGTTGTGTTTCCCATCATTGTACGCCTCTGTTCTTGTTCTTTGTTTGATCATATCAGTAGTTCATGTTTTCTCTGCTGACGCCTCTATTTATGTTTCTGGCTGAGTCGACGCGGCGCCCTGCAGCATCGCCGGGAGTTATGCAGCACCTGCTGCAGGAAAACATCTGATTCAAAATGTTAGCTTCATTTTGTTAGCTTCATAATGTTAGCTTCATAACATTAGCTTCATAACATTAGCTTCATAACAATAGCTTCAAAATGTTAGCTTCATAGCATTAGCTTCATAACGTTAGCTTCATAACATTTGCTTCAAAATGTTAGCTTCATGATGTTAGCTTCATAATGTTAGCTAACATTAGCTTCATAACGTTAGCTTCAAAATGTTATCTTCATGATGTTAGCTTCATAACAATAGCTTCAAAATGTTAGCTTCATAGCATTAGCTTCATAACGTTAGCTTCATAACATTTGCTTCATGATGTTAGCTTCATAATGTTAGCTAACATTAGCTTCATAACGTTAGCTTCAAAATGTTAGCTTCATAATGTTAGCTAACATTAGCTTCATAACGTTAGCTTCATAACATTAGCTTCAAAATGTTAGCTTCATGATGTTAGCTTCATAACATTAGCTTCATAATGTATATTTTATACATGTCTTTATATTTTAGTTTTTAAAATATAAAGACAACTCTTAAAAGTGTGGAGTGCATTTGGATTCAGCCTCCAGAGTTTGTTGAAGCTCCTTTCGCTCCGGGTCCATTTCTCCTGTTCTGTGATCGGTTTACAAACCTTTCCACAGATTTTGATTAAGGTCTGGACTTTGACTAGGCCGTTCTAACCTGATCTAATCCATGATATCTCTGGCTGTATGTGAACTCCAGATTTCCTCTCATGTTGGTTTTTGGGTGATTTATTTTTGGTCTCAGAGTGTTTGAGTTTGGAAGGTCTCTTTACCATCACCCTAATCTTTAGTTCTCTCACTGAGTCGCTCTTTGACTCATTAAAGACGGCAGGAAATCAGCAGCAGATGAAAAAATCCCCTCAGGAAATTCCCACATTCCAGAGAAATAGTTTCTGGGAAAGCGCTTCATGTTCCAGCTCATCCTGCTGATGGATGTTTAGATCAGATCAACATCATTTCTACTGCATAAAAATGTCAGTTTCATGCAGTAATGTGTCTCTAAATGTAATCTGAGTTATTTCTGCATCATTTCCACAGTAACTGATCGTTTCTCCTCTGAAGCTGTTGATGATGTCACAGCCATGTTGAAAGGACATTATAATTAGCATGAATCGTTTCATATAAGACTCTTCCAAAACTGAAACAGAAAGACAACAGCAGGACAAACCAACAGATCCGACTGAATGTTTGTGTTTGACTCCAGAATCCTTCATGCTGATACATGAAGGATTGTATCGGCTCCGTTCTTCTCCGTTTTGACAGCTGCTGATCTCTGGGAATCTGGGAAAGAAGGAGAAAGTTTCATCTGAGCTCAGTGAGTCCAGCCTCAGTCCCTCATCTCCACCAGCATCACTGTATTTACAGAACAAACCAACCAGGCACAAGTTTCCACAACAAACAGATCAGAGGAACATCAGCAGGGCTCCGTGAAGGTCAGAGCCGCCGACCTCTGTGACCCCTGCGACCTCTCTGCCTGAAAGCTGCAGGTCGTCAGCCTGACTACAGAGACAAACTGAAGAAACTTTTGCTTATAATGAGAATCAAACTAAAAGTGAAACATTAAATCAGTTTGGATCCTAATCTGATGGTTTCTGTCTGCAGCTGCTTTTAGTTTCACATCCATCAGTTTTAATTAGCTGAGGAGGAAAAGTTTGGTTTGATAGAAACAAATGGAGTCGCTGACATCACTGATGAGAAATGGAAGAATCCCATAAAAGAGTCAACAACAGAACCAGAGAAAAAAAACAGAACCAGAGAAATAAAACAGAACCAGAGAAATAAAACAGAACCTGAGAAATAAAACAGAACCAGAGAAATAAAACAGAACCAGAGAAATAAAACAGAACCAGAGAAATAAAACATTATTTTAACAGTGAATGTTGCTGGTTGGTTCTTAGAAATGATGAGGCATCACCACCAGGGGGCGCCTTTTCCCTTCACAGAGCATGAACTGACGCCATGTCAGGAGTTTCTTCATGTTGTAATTATTTGTGTTGGAGTTTTTCTCCGTCTGCAGGATCAGATTCAGCTGTTTGTGGCTCCAGGTTTCATTAGCGGCTCTGCAGCTTCAGCAGGGATGAAAAGCTTTAACTGCTGAATGATGTGGAAATCCAGCTGCAGTTCCCACATCTCATCAACAACAAACTGAGTCTGAGTTCTGACCCAGATACTCCAGAATTTACTGAACCGGTTCCATGAAGAGGCAAAAACAGCAGGAGGATCCGTTCTTTTAAAGGGCCAGTATCATTTCAAACCAACCGGTTTCAGCTTTACTTCATGTTATATTCATATTTGCCTTCATTCCCTCATACATGTTTGACAAATAGTTTAATCACAACTGACTGCTGAAAAGGGAGAGGAGCTTCAGAGGAGAGCCCTCCCTCCCCCAGCTCCTTCAGACTAGTCAGCAGAATTAGCAAACACCTGGTGGAACAGCTGAGCTCACATTAAAACATTCTGAGTTTCACAATGTGAAGAGGCATCACAAAGTACAAAAACAGTAAAAAACAAACAATTCTTATCTTATTACGTCATTTTCCTTCCATAGAAATAAAATATAGAAACATTGAATTATTAATTTTCCAAAATATAAAAGTCTGATTACATTATATTATATAAATCATGAAACTCCTTCATCCAGTCAGGATTTTTAACAGAGATTATTTAATCTGATAAATTAATATTAACTCCATTTCCTCTAAACCTAAATAATCGTAGCTTCTTACAGCCGATACATTTTATCTGATCATTTGGTAGAATTTAATATTTGTTCATAATTTTCTCAAAATCAGAGAAAAATAGAACTTTTTTCTTAAAGTCTGTTTAAGTACAAACTTTCCTTGAAAAGTAGAGACTAATCATGTTTTTACTTTATTTATTTCTCATGTTGTTTTTGATGTTTGAATTGTTTTAAAATGCTGTTTGTGCATCATAATGTTTCTCCTCCTGTCCACTAGGAGTCACTGCAGGTCTACATTAGGGGTCAAATCCAGTCTGTTATTAGTCTCGAATAAACTCTTCCACCTAAATATAACAATATAAAAGTTCAAATACAAGAAAAATTTTATTATTTTTTTTCTTTTATTTCTACAGATATAAATTAACGCATTGTCTCATTTTAAAAATAGAAATAAATCGACAGAAACCAAATGAGTAACCCAGAATTATCTGCACATCTGTTTGATGTGATTCTATGTTTTTCTGAATGTTTAAGCTTTAAATCCTTTGCTTTGGAAAACAGCAGATAAACTTAAATGCTCTGAAATATTCTATGGAAATAAATGTGATTTTATTGCATCTGTTTTCTCTACAGTTCAGCTCAAAGTTTGTTTTGCATAAACTTCAATTTGTCCAAAACTTCTGCACCAAAGTATAAACTGGAAAAAATAAAATATCTCAAACATTTAAAAGCAGGAATGTTCTGAAGTTTTTCCAGGTTTCAGGCTCCATAGACGACTGTCGTAAATGTTGGATCATTTTCCTGAAGAGAAACTTCTGGAGGAAACGAAAATCCTGACCTGAAAAAGTAAAAACACATAAAATGTTATAAAATATTATCAGTTTAACAATGGATTTAAAGATTGATCTTTAAATTTGATGATGGTTGTATTGTTAAATATTTTTGATTCAAAAGAATATTTTAATCAGAGAACAATAAAAAGTTTAACTGGTTTCAGTTTGTGGCATCATTACCTTGCTAACAGAGATTGTCTATCAGTAGGGACAATATGGCTAATCTAATGTTGATTTAATGAATATCCAGATTTTATTACAGTCCATTCAATCAAATAATTTCCAATTTTATCCTAGAAATACAAGAAAGTTTAGTTTGTTATTGAATTTAGGAAAAAGTTTTCTATCTAAAAAACCTAACAGTGTGAGTTTACAGCAGGACCTCAGAATGAGCAAGTATGTGGAGACAGTGGAGAGAAAAACTCCCGTTTAACAGGGAAAAACCTAAACAGCCAGATTCAGAACCAGAACCACTGTGGTTCTGGTTCTGGTTCTGCAGGTCTCCACTGGGGGCCAAAAGGTTTTATTAGTCTGGGATTAATTGTTCCTCCTAAATATAAAATATTTTAAAAACCTTTGCAAGAAAAATTACATTTTTTCTAATAATTCTTTAAGTTAATATTTGAACTTTATTAACTCAGATATAAATGAAACATTGTCTGGTTTTAAAAATTGATTTAATAAACCCAGAATTATCTCCAGATCTGTTTGATGAGAGTCGAAGTTTTTCTGAAGCTTCAATGAATATTTTCTTATGGATTATTGATTATTGATCTGCTGCTGATGGTTGTTGATGATCCGATTCCCTGACTGGGTTTTAAAGATGTTGAAGCCAAATAAAGAATCTGGACTGTAGAAATGCCAACATTAATTTCACTGCAGCTCAGATTGTTTGAGAGTCTCCAATATCTAAATGAATGAATGAATGAATGAATGAATGGAATGATGAATGAATGAATGATGAAATGATGAATGAATGAATGAATGCTCAAATGATGAATGAATGAATGATGAAATGATGAATGAATTAATGAATGGAATGATGAATGAATGAATGAATGAATAAATGATGAATGAATGAATGATGAAATGATGGATGAATGAATGCTGAATGAATGAATGCTGAAATGATGAATGAATGAATGATGAAATGATGAATGAATGAATGATTCATTCATCATTTCAGCATTCATTCATTTTGAATGAATGCTGAATGAATGCTGAATGAATGAATTCAGCATTCATTCATTCATTTATCATATGAATAACAACATTATTATCATCATTCATCATTCATTCATTTATTCATTCATTCATCATTTCATCAATGAATGAATGATGAAATGAATGAATGAATCATGAATGAATGAATGAATGAATGAATGAATGAATGAATGAATGAATGAAAACCTGTTCTGTGTTTGTCCAGCTGCTTCCTTTCGGCTCATAAATTTCTTCCTGATCACCAAGACTCCAAAAGCCACCAATGCAACGAGAGTCACTGCAACAGCAGCTGGGATCCAATCTGTCATCAGGAACAAAACATGAAAAACATGAAAATAAAGCAGAAACTGCAACAAATGAGAGAATTTCTAATAGACTAAGACGGCGGTTTTCAAAGTGTGAGGCGCGCCTCCTCTGGGGGGCGCCAGAGCACATTAGGGGAGGCGCGGTGCGAGGGAAAAAATAAACCGAAGAAGAAGCTGTCTGCTTGCTGTCTACGGATGTGAGAGAAAAAAATTGACAAATTTTTAGTAAACGTGTTCATCTCCTTCACTTCAACCTATCTCTGTGAATGTGGGTTTTCCGCTCTCGCAATGATAAAAAGCAAATCCCGGTCAAGGCTGCTGGTTGGAGATGATCTGCGGTTATACCGCTCCACAGTGCAACCCCGCATTAACCGGATTTGCGCATCAAAAGCACATTGTTCCCACTAAAACGAAGGTGAGCTGAACAGTAATGTTGACAATTTAGTTAAAATCATAAATAAAATGACTTACATGATTCAGGACCGTGGTAGAAAAAGAAATGGTGCGCATAGCGTGCTGAATGTTTTTTCCTTTGTATGCCTCCGCTCTTCCATACTGCACGCTCTTTTAGCTCGAGATAAATTGTTTATATGAGCCACAAAAAGAGCTCCACAATTTTGCAACTGTTTAGGTTTTTGATTTATATTTTTAATTTTGAGGAAATGTGCAACATTTACAGATGTGTTTCAAAGATCTGATCAAAATGTTTTTGTTAAGATGTGAAAACACTGTTGGTATCAAACATTAAACTCAGAATCTCAGATGTAATGTTTGTTTGAGAAAACGGTTGAAAAATGAGTTTGGGGTTGTTCTTATCATTTGAAAAATGAAAAAAGGGCGTATTTACCATCCAAAGGCCCTGATAAAATACTTAAAATGGGAGGAAATGTTTTAAAATGTTCATGTGTTAAATTTCATTCAGATAAAGTCATTTTAAAAGATGAGATGGTTCTAAAATAAAAGCAATTAGAGAGTGTTTTGTAGTGGCATTTGTTTGTGTGTGGGTTGATTATTAGGAAGGGGGGGGCAGCAGGCATTGTGCTCCTTGGAGGGGAGGCTCACCCTTTCATACTTTGAAAACCCCTGGACTATGATAAATCTCACATGTTCTTCTATCAACCAGAGTTTCTTCTTGGCTGAGCCAACAGGAAGTCATCAAGTTAACATCTACAGTCTTGTTCTCTGCAGGATTGGCTGCTACACATCTATATGATGAGTTTCTATCCTCTTTATGAACAATAAAAGGTAAAGACCGAGCAGAGAGACTCTGGTTGTGTATTTCTTTGTCTCTGATCCAGTGCAGAGTCGCTGGATTGTCCACAGAGCAGGTCAACAGGCAGAGGTCAGAGGTCAGGCTAACAGCTTTCACATCAGGAGTCGGTGCTGGATCTGCAGAGAATATATTTAATATTTAACTTCAGTAACAAAGATCTTCACAGATAATAATAACATTATTATCCAGATGAGAGCATTTCAGTTTATCATCTCATCCTCCTGATTTGTGATCATTCTTAGTGATCAGATATAGTTTTATCAATATCTATGAACTGAAACATGAATCTGTTGCTGGGGAAAGTTAAAACCTGTTAGCAGAAGATAAATATCTAGAACTGATTTAACCTCAGATCTGAACAATCAGAGAAAAACCTCAATAAATAAAAATAAATACTCACCATAGATTTGGAGTTTATATGAAGAAAAAAATTGTCCTTTTTGAACTATATAGATTCCTGAGTCGTTCTTCTGCAGGTTTGTGATCGTAAAGAGTCCAGAGCTTCGGTTCCACTGAAGCTTGGTCTTGTAAAAGTTCACAATAATATTAAGTTCACCATCAGACACTGAAGCAATGATTTTTCCATCATATAAAAGAAACCATGTCTCTGTGACACCTCCAGGTAGAGCGATGCTTCCTCCAACGATTCCTGTCAGATTCTCCTTCACTTCCTGACCAGCAGATAATCCCAGAATCACTGGAGAGACAGGAAGTCAGAGTGAAATATTGACCTGAATGTCTTTATTAAATATCATTCAATGTTTTGTCTAAAAGATCAAAGTCATGGCAGATTCAGGTTTCAACAATTCATGTTGACTGAATTTGATAATCAGATAAAATCCTGCCAACAGAAAGGAAACATCTGATTATTGTTCATCTTTAATATTCAGGATCATTTTATTCATCATTTCCTCAGTGTTTTATAGGACTGACAATCTGTCCACTCTGCAGAATCCAGTCCAGTTCTGGACCTGCTGGTTTCATTTCTCAGGAGTCAGACGGATGGAGGGAAGATGGAGGGAGGAGACAGCTCCTCCTCCACTCTGCTCCTTCAGACTAGCCAGCAGCAATTAGCAAACAGCTGCTGCTCTGAGCAACGCTGGTGAAACCGTTAGTGTTAACAGAGGAGCCATGTTGGGAAGAGCAGGAGCTTCTTAAACTGACAAAGGACCAATTTCAAGGTCATAAACCAGGAAGTAAAATTTATTTTAAGTCTTTTATGATATGTTGCATTTTATATCACCTGAAGTTACATTGATTATTGATTATCCTGTAAAATGGCTGCCATGTGTCCAGCAAACACAAAATGCTGCCCCTTTAAATATAATGTTGACTTTCATAAAGAACACAGGAAGAAATAATAATATTCAGTTTTTGTTTATATTTATAAAAACTTCAGATTCTACAGGAACAAATGAGACTTTTTGACTGAATTAATAGATTTAGTGAAATAGATTATATTCATATCAGTGATCAGTTTTCATCAACATTTAACATTTGTACAACTTAAATCTCATTTTGTCAAACAAATGAACCAAATTTTTATTTGCAAAAATCAAATTACAGAAAATATGATAAAACTTTTTCATTTTGACTGAAAAACTGTAATGTTTCCATTTTAACCAGGAAATTGATCAAAATATTCAACTTAATACTGGCTGACCAGAACCAGAACCAGAACCAGGACCAGAACCTGAACCAGAACCTGAACCTGAACCTGAACCGGGACCAGAACCTGAACCAGAACCAGGACCAGAACCAGAACCAGAACCTGAACCAGAACCAGGACCAGAACCTGAACCAGGACCAGAACCAGAACCAGCACCAGGACCAGAACCAGAACCTGAACCTGAACCAGAACCAGAACCAGAACAGAACCAGAGTTAGAACCAGAACCTGAACCAGAACCAGAACCAGAACCTGAACCAGAACCAGAACCTGAACCAGAACCTGAACCAGAACCAGAACCAGAACCAGAACCAGGACCAGAACCAGGACCAGAACCAGAACCAGAACCTGAACCAGAACCAGAACCAGGACCAGAACCTGAACCAGAACCTGAACCAGAACCAGAACCAGAACCTGAACCAGAACCAGAACCAGGACCAGAACCTGAACCAGAACCAGAACCAGAACCTGAACCAGAACCAGAACCAGAACCTGAACCAGGACCAGAACCAGAACCTGAACCAGAACCATAACCTGAACCAGGACCAGGACCAGAACCAGAACCAGGACCAGAACCTGAACCAGAACCAGAACCTGAACCAGGACCAGAACCAGAACCAGAACCTGAACCAGGACCAGAACCAGAACCAGAACCAGGACCAGAACCAGGACCAGGACCAGAACCAAAACCAGAACCAGAACCTGAACCAGAACCAGAACCAGAACCAGGAGCAGGACCAGAACCAGGACCAGAACCAGAACCAGGACCAGAACCAGAACCTGAACCAGAACAGAACCAGACCAGAACCAGAACAGAACAGAACCAGACCAGAACCAGGACCAGAACCAGAACCTGAACCAGGACCAGAACCAGGACCAGAACCAGAACCTGAACCAGGACCAGAACCAGAACCTGAACCAGGACCAGAACCAGAACCTGAACCTGAACCAGAACCAGGACCAGAACCAGGACCAGAAAAGAACAGAACCAGGACCAGGACCAGAACCAGAACCAGGACCAGAACCAGGACCAGGACCAGAACCAGGACCAGGACCAGAACCAGAACCAGACCAGAACCAGAACCAGAACCTGAACCAGAACCAGAACCAGGACCAGAACCAGAACCTGAACCAGGACCAGAACCAGGACCAGAACCAGAACCAGGACCAGAACCAGAACAGAACCAGACCAGAACCAGAACCAGGACCAGAACCAGAACAGAACCAGACCAGAACCAGAACCAGAACCAGGACCAGGACCAGAACCTGAACCAGGACCAGAACCAGAACCAGAACCAGAACCAGGACCAGAACCAGAACCAGAACCAGGACCAGGACCAGAACCTGAACCAGAACCAGGACCAGAACCAGAACCAGAACCAGGACCAGAACCTGAACCAGAACCAGGACCAGAACCAGAACCTGAACCAGAACCAGAACCTGAACCAGAACCAGGACCAGAACCAGAAGCAGGACCAGAACCAGAACCAGGACCAGAACCAGGACCAGGACCAGAACCTGAACCAGAACCAGGACCAGAACCAGAACCTGAACCAGGACCAGAACCTGAACCAGAACCAGGACCAGAACCAGAACAGAACCAGACCAGAACCAGAACCAGAGCCAGAACCTGAACCAGAACCAGAACCAGAACCAGAACCAGGACCAGGACCAGAACAGAACCAGGACCAGAACCAGAACCAGAACCAGGACCAGGACCAGAACCAGAACCAGGACCAGAACCAGGACCAGAACCAGAACCAGAACCAGGACCAGAACCAGAACCAGGACCAGAACCAGAACCAGGACCAGAACCAGAACCAGAACCAGAACCAGAACCAGGACCAGAACCAGAACCAGAACCAGGACCTGAACCTGAACCAGAACCAGGACCAGAACCAGAACCAGAACCTGAACCAGAACCTGAACCAGAACCAGAACCAGAACCAGAACCAGAACCTGAACCAGAACCAGGACCAGAACCAGAACCTGAACCAGAACCAGAACCAGAACCAGAACCAGAACCTGAACCAGAACCAGAACCTGAACCAGAACCAGGACCAGAACCAGAACAGAACCAGGACCAGAACCAGAACCAGAACCAGGACCAGGACCAGAACCAGAACCAGGACCAGAACCAGGACCAGAACCAGAACCAGAACCAGGACCAGAACCAGGACCAGAACCAGAACCAGGACCAGAACCAGAACCAGAACCAGAACCAGAACCAGGACCAGAACCAGAACCAGAACCAGGACCTGAACCTGAACCAGAACCAGAACCAGGACCAGAACCAGAACCAGAACCTGAACCAGAACCTGAACCAGAACCTGAACCTGAACCAGAACCAGAACCAGGACCAGAACCAGAACCAGGACCAGGACCTGAACCAGAACCAGGACCAGAACCAGGACCAGAACCAGAACCAGGACCAGAACCAGAACCAGAACCAGAACCTGAACCAGAACCAGGACCAGAACCAGAACCAGGACCAGAACCAGAACAGAACCAGGACCAGAACCTGAACCAGAACCAGAACCTGAACCAGAACCAGAACCAGGACCAGGACCTGAACCAGAACCAGGACCAGAACCAGAACCAGAACCAGAACCAGAACCTGAACCAGAACCAGGACCAGAACCAGAAGCAGGACCAGAACCAGAACCAGGACCAGAACCAGAACAGAACCAGGACCAGAACCTGAACCAGAACCAGAACCAGGACCAGGACCTGAACCAGAACCAGGACCAGAACCAGGACCAGAACCAGAACCAGAACCAGAACCAGGACCAGAACCAGAACCAGAACCTGAACCAGAACCAGGACCAGAACCAGAACCAGGACCAGAACCAGAACCAGGACCAGGACCAGAACAGAACCAGGACCAGAACCAGAACCAGAACCAGAACCTGAACCAGAACCAGAACCAGGACCAGAACCAGAACCAGAACCTGAACCAGAACCAGAACCTGAACCAGAACCAGAACCAGAACCAGAACCAGGACCAGGACCTGAACCAGAACCAGAACCAGAACCAGAACCAGAACCAGAACCTGAACCAGAACCTGAACCAGAACCTGAACCAGAACCAGGACCAGAACCAGAACCAGAACCAGGACCTGAACCTGAACCAGAACCAGAACCAGGACCAGAACCAGAACCAGAACCTGAACCAGAACCTGAACCAGAACCAGCACCAGGACCAGGACCAGAACCTGAACCAGAACCAGAACCAGAACCAGGACCAGAACCAGGACCAGGACCAGAACCAGAACCAGAACCACGACCAGGACCAGAACCAGAACCAGAACAGAACAGAAACAGACCAGAACCAGAACAGAACCAGAACAGAACAGAACCAGACCAGAACCAGAACCAGGACCAGAACCTGAACCACAACCAGGACCAGAACAGAACCAGAACAGAACCAGAACCAGAACCAGAACCAGGACCAGAACAGAACCAGAACCAGAACCAGGACCAGAACAGAACCAGGACCAGAACCAGAACCAGGACCAGAACCAGGACCAGGACCAGAACCAGAACCAGAACCTGAACCAGAACCAGGACCAGAACCAGGACCAGAACAGAACCAGAACCAGAACCTGAACCAGAACCTGAACTAGAACAGAACCAGAACCAGAACATGAACCAGAACAGAACCAGAACAGAACCAGAACCAGGACCAGAACCAGAACCAGAACAGAACCAGAACCTGAACCAGAACCAGAACCAGGACCAGAACCAGAACAGAACCAGAACCTAAATCAGAACAGAACCAGAACCGGACCGTAACTCACGGAGCAGAGCTGTGAGCAGCGCCTCCATCCCGTCTCGTCTTCAGCAGCAGAGACTCAGGCTGAGATCAGCTCTAATCTGGACGTCAGGAAGTCACATGACCCACAGACTAACCACCATGATGACATCACTTCCTCCTCTGCAGTCCGTCTCTCTGATGGACTCGGCTCCAGGACACCGGCTGCGTCCTCCAGTCCGATTGGTTCTGATGGAGTTTGGTTCTGGTGGAAGCTGAAGGTTTTCCAGCAGACAGAGAATCAGCAGCTAAAGTCGGATGCAGCAGTTTATGCTGCAGTTGCTGCAGCATAAACTGCTGCAGGTTCCTCTGCTGGAGGAAACCACCGAGCTCTTCCTGTTGCTCAACATTCAGCCACACTGTGACCCAAATGCAACAGAAACAGAACCAGAACCAGCAGAACCACAGCATCAGACCTCAGTCACATCATGATTCTGCTGATCAGACACTTCAACTTCAGCAGCTGCAGCAAAAACATCATCATCATTATCATCATCACCATCATCATCATCATCATCACCACCATCATCATTACCATCATCATCATCATCATCACCACCATCATCACCATTATCATCACCACCATCATCATCATTATCATCATCACCATCATCACCATTATCATCACCATCATCATCATCATCATTATCATCAATAATTTGACTAACAAGAAACGTTTCAACAGTTCCTTTTATATTTAAGTGCTTAAAATCCATTTAAACATCAAAGGTACTTTAAGTGTGGGTTTGTTCTACTGCAGAGGAAGCGGTTTCAACACTGGCCTAATTTTACATGTTCAGTGTGAGACTATTCTCTGTGATGGCAGCTCAGTGTGGGAGATGCATAAATAATTCAAATATATCAGACCTGCAGCTCTGGCTCCAACAGAGAGGCTGTTCTACAGAAACCAAACCGTCACAAACCGTTTGGTTCTCTGCATCTTTCTACAAAAGGCTCTGAAGTCATTTTCTCTTCCTTTCTGACGCTGTAATTTTACTGTTAAACACTAAATTTATGATTCTTCTCTCCTGACGTCGTCAGCAGCTCAGGAAGTGAAGAGGAACCTGATCCCGTCACTCAGACAGGATTTCTATTATATGAAATATAAAATCTTTCTTCGCTGTCTAAAGCTGAACTTGATATCGATGTGAACATTTTCCAGAACAAACTTCAGTAAACCTGCAGAGACGATTCATTAATCTACAAACTCAACAGGTTTTTATAAACTCAGAGTTTAATTTAAATCATTTTTATCTCAAATGTTTTCCTGTAATGAGTGTTTTAGTCGGTGCCTGAGTAAAAACTGTTGTTTGTGTTGTTAACAGTAAACTGGCTCCATCTTGTGTTCCACTGAAGTATTAAATTGAATATTTATGTAGTTCTCAGTTTTGACCTCTGCAGACAGAAATCAGACATTTGAAACGTTCTGGGTCCAGTTGAGCTCAGATTCTGGTTCTGCTGATCAGAGACGATCAGCAGAACTGTTCTGTTCTCTGTCTCTTCCTGAACGAACTGGAGCTGAAACCATCGTCCTGCAGAAACCAGCAGCCATCCCATAATAACACAGGAAACTAACGGTGTCCTGATGAAGAGCGAGGAAGATGATGGCTGCAGTCTCAGACCCTAAACATTCGGCGGCCCGTCTGGACCCAGAACATTTTTACTCTGGCAGTTCAGAGATGCAACATACAGAAGCTAAAAGGAAAATATGAGCGTAGGTAAAGTCGTTCAGGTCCTGTGTTGGTTGGTGCTGTAAAGTGCGGCTGGATCCTCTCTGCTGTCGTCATGTCTGGATCTGGGAGAGAGGAAGAGAAAACATGAGACTCTGAACAAGCAGCAGGAGAAATCATATGAAATGTTTTTGGATGAGTTTGGAGTCGTGTGACTGAACTGTTTCTGAATAAAACCTGGATCAGTTTGTCTTTAGAATAATAAACTGTAGAGTTTCATCACCAGACTCCGTCCGACTGAACTCAATCTGTTTGTCTTTATTTCTGCTTAAATGAACTGAATGGATCTGAAGTTAGAGCGGTCCAGTTAAAGTCTGTGCAGACGTCTCGCTGTGAGCAGCGGCTCACCTCGGGGTGAAGGTGGCTCTCTGCAGCAGCTGCAGCTGCAGCAGCTGCTGCAGCAGCAGCGTCCTGGTATCTCTGGTTTCCTCTGGGACTCTGAGCTGCTCCGTCTGGCGGCTTCCTGATGAAGCGAACAGTGGCGTACAGAAGCTCATCCTGCTGCTCTGGATCCTCCTGAAGTCTCAGATGATGGCAGGTTAGCAGAGAAAAGGTTTTTCCTGAGAACAAAGAGTCCAAACCACAGGCTGCCAGAGCGTCCTCACCTGCTGCAGCTCGTCTGCTCTGAGCTCAGCTGTTTCCTTGCAGCTCCTCGTCTTCCTGCTCAGGACGATGATGAAGAGTACAACTTTAGTCTGACGTGACTGAATGAGTTAATGGTCATTAATGGATCAGAACCGCTCACCGGATCCACAGACACACAGAGAGGAAAACGACAGGAAGTAGAACAGCAGCACTTCCTGCAGCAGCTGCAGATCTGGATCCTGAACAAGAAAACTCAGTTACCAGAAACATGATGGAGGTTTTCACATTGCATTTAGACAGTTTGGATCAGAGTTCTGCTCTGGTTCTTGAGAAACCAGAGGAAGCTGAAGGTGAAGATGACCTTTGACCTCCAGGTGAACGGTGGAGCTCTGACTTCCTCTGGTGTTTTCAGCTTTACAGGAATAATTTCCACTGTGTTCAGGTCTGACGTCAGTGATGATGAAGCTCCGTCCTGAAGCTCTGGGAGAATCTTCATCCTCCTTGTACCAGGAGTAGCTAGCTGCTGGGTTAGCATCGCTGCTGCAGGTCAGAGTCACTGAACTTCCCTCCTCCACCTCAGCAGAGGGACTGACTGAGACGGAGGGAGGAAGAGGAGCATCTGCAGGGGAAACATGAAACCACTGAATGTTGTTATCAAGAATCATAAAGAATCAGATCAGATCAGCTGATGCTGCAGAAGCCGAGTGAACTCACAGACCGACGGAGACGGAAACTCCTGGTTTCCCTCCAGAGAGCAGGAATATGTGTCTGCGGGACGAACCGAGACAGAAACAGAAGGAGACGTTTGGTTCAGGATTTCCCGTCCGTTTCTGATCCAGATGTAGGACTGATGATCGGGCCGGCAGCTGCTGAGACATTTCAGATGAGCCCTGGTGAAACCCGCTTGGTACTCTGATTCCAGCAGCTGAACACGGAGAACTGAAACAAGATGAAGCTGCTTTTTGTCTCTTCATACGGTGGATGGAAAGCATGTCAGTGAAGCTTCACCTGCAACAGTCAGAGAGACTCCTGGAGAATAACTTCCACTGCTGGTCCTGAACCAGAACCGGTACCGACCCGAGTCGCTCTCTCTCAGCTCGGTGAGTCTCAGACTGCAGGCGGTCGGACCGCAGAGAGTCTGAACCCGACCTCTGGACTCTGGGTCTGACCCCGGGTCCACAGGACGGCCGTTCAGGAACCACAGTAGAACTGCATCCTGGTCTCTGATTGGATGAGAGAATCTGCAGCTGATGGTCACAGATGATCCTTCCACTGCACAGATCTGGGTCTGGGAACCGCTGGAACACAGAGCATCAGAACCAGAACATCAGAACCCGGTCAGTAGAACCAGAACATCAGAACCAGAACATCAGAACCCGGTCAGTAGAACCAGAACATCAGGACCAGAACATCAGAACCCGGTCAGCAGAACCAGAACATCAGAACCAGAACATCAGAACCAGAACAGCAGAACCGGTCAGCAGAACCAGAACATCAGAACCAGAACATCAGAACCCGGTCAGCAGAACCAGAACATCAGAACCAGAACATCAGAACCCGGTCAGCAGAACCAGAACATCAGAACCAGAACAGCAGAACCAGAACATCAGAACCCGGTCAGCAGAACCAGAACATCAGAACCAGAACATCAGAACCAGAACATCAGAACCCGGTCAGCAGAACCAGAACATCAGAACCCGGTCAGCAGAACCAGAACATCTCCAGGCCTTTCCCAGTTTCTTTCTGAATCTGATCCAGTTTTATTGCCCCTGATAAAACTCAAATAGTTCAGTTAAATTTGCTCCAATCGTTTCAGAGAAAGTTTCCTCCTGATTGTGAACTGATGAGTTTCTTCTTCACTGATCAGTTGTACCTCAGCTCAATGATCATGTGTTTGATCAGATGTTTGGTTCTGATTGATTCATTCTGACGTTCGGACCTTTGGATCCTGAATGAGTCCGATCACCGAGCGCCTCCCTCGGGTGACCCCATGTGACCCCATGTGACCCCATGTGGTCCATCGGGGGTCTGTGAGCTGGCAGTCGGGTTCTGACCCGGTTCCTGTCTCTTCAGCTAAATGTCAGACAAACAAACCAGCTGTGGCTGCCGATGTTTACGACAGATAAGATGAGCTAACTGCTAACAGGAAGCTTCCTGCTCACCTCAAACACTTCTAACACAAAACTGAAATAATTTATCAACACATAAGAAACGAGGCGAGGTTTGCACTGCAAAAACTCACCAAGTAGACAAATATAATTCACAAGTAACTCTCAGCAATGGAGGCTTGTTTCTCAGCTAAAAGCTGCTAAATACTGATGAAAAAGTGCTGGTTCCACTGGCAGATTATTTAATCTGTAACATGGAAAAATGTTGCTGTGGAACCAACAACTCTTTCAATTAATATTAAGGAATTATTTCAGCTGCACTGAGATATTATTATATAACTAAAGAAATTTATTTGGTAGATTTTGTGTTTTTGTAGTGTAGTTCTGTCTGGTTTTAAATTGCTTTGGGGAAAAATCTTTTTCAAACTGAACGAATTTGAATTTTTGTTAAAAATAAAGTTTGTTCTTTGAATTATCTGCATTCAGAAACCTGATATTTTTTTGTTTTCTTTAGATTTTGCTCAGATGAATCAGAGCCAACATTTATAGCCTGTTTCTAATCTAGACCAGAACCTGACCCGCAGAGACCAGAACCTGACCCACAGACCAGAACCTGACCTGACCACAGAAACCAGAACCCTGACCCACAGAGACCAGAACCTGACCCACAGAAACCAGAACCTGACCCGCAGAGACCAGAACCTGACCCACAGAAACCAGAACCTGACCCACAGAGACCAGAACCTGACCCACAGACCAGAACCTGACCCACAGAGACCAGAACCTGACCCACAGAGACCAGAATCTGACCAACAGAGACCAGTACCTGACCCACATAGACCAGAACCTGACCCACAGAAACCAGAACCTGACCCACAGAGACCAGAACCTGACCCCAGAAACCAGAACCTGACCCGCAGAGACCAGAACCTGACCCACAGAGACCAGAACCTGACCCACAGAAACCAGAACCTGACCCACAGAGACCAGAACCTGACCCACAGAGACCAGAACCTGACCCAAGGAGACCAGAACCTGACCCAAGGAGACCAGAACCTGACCCACATAGACCAGAACCTGACCCACAGAGACCAGAACCTGACCCACAGAGACCAGAACCTGACCCACAGAGAGCGGAGGAGGAACTCATGACTCCTGGCACATTTCAGCTCGGCTCATTTCCTCTCCTGTCCCGCTGACAGCTCTGAAAGACTCTGGATGTAAAATATTTCTCTGGTTTGTGTCTTGAAACAAAAATGACTGAAATGTCTGTGATGTTTGTCTACAGATGATGTGGTGAGAAACCTCCATGTTCAAAACTCCTGCAGTCTGGTTGACTTGTCAGGAAAATCAGAACCAACTTGTTTCCTGCCAGCAGAGGAAACTTTGACGTGACCCGGTCCGATCGATGAAGAACTCTGTGGTTCTGGGTATCGTTGTGGTTGCATGATACCCGGGTGTGTGCGTCACAAAGAGCGTCATGAAACCACAAGTGGAACATTTTTAGTTTGTATTTAGACTCGTTTGAACTTTCTAAGACTTAGCCAACAATGTGTTTGATGGATCAACATTTTTAGATTTTGTTCCTACAGTAAAATTTAAAAAAAGCTACATCCAAATCTTTAAGGCTTCCTGCAGAATTTCACTCTGCCTTTAACGGGTCTCTAAAATATCTACTTAATGTTTCTGAGCAAGCTCTGCACTGGTGGCGTCGTGGTTCTGCTGCGCTCTCCTCATGCTGCTGCTGGAACCTGCAGGATGAACTGAAGCTGCAGCTGAATCGCTTCATTTCTGGATTATCTGCTGAAGCAGAGAAGATGAAACATGAACACATTCATATTATAACGTCTCTGATGTCATGCAAACATTTTCCTTGCTCATTTCATTTGCACCTTAAGGTACAAACTAAGACATATTCAGTTACAGTTGGCCAACCGATATTACCTCTAAAACGTTGGCAGGGAGAGAATATTATATTTTAGACAATAAACTGGTCCAACAAGTGAATCGGACATGGCGGTAACTGAGGGTCGCTGAGGGTCAAAGGGCGCAGGGGCCTCTGGGTCTCAGGCTGCGTTCACACTGCAGACTGAAGTGACCCAATTCCAATTTCATTGCCAGAACCTGCTTCTGATCTTTTCATGACAGTCTGAACAGCTCAGGTCGGATTATTTTCCAATGCGACCCATCAGACCTGATGGCAGCCAGAAGCTGCAGAAGATCTTTGACAGCAAAGCTGGTTTACTGGAGTAGCTAACAGCTAGCCTAGCTTCGCCCTAACGCGACAGAAAACAAGCGCACAGTCCAACAGCTTCAAGCCGAAACTCACCTTGTGCTGCTAACTTACTTATTAATGTTTAGCAGGATTCCTCCTGGCAAGTCTGAGCTGACTCGCTGAATCCAGCTGCCTGTAGCTCCTGCTGCTAGCGCCCATCAGCTCTTCTTCTTCTTCGCTGTTTTTCCTCCCTCGCAACTTGTGCTGCCTTCACAGACCATCCTGCTGTAGGAAAATACACTTTTCACTAGTAATTCCCAACAAATGAAAGATAGCTTAGTTTAAACAATGCGAACAGATTTTTAATAACTTTATATGAACTTTGGAATTTTAATTGAAATAAAAGGATAGAATAAATGAACTCATCCTTTGGATATTTATTAACTTAGGCTTTTCTTTACTATCTTCCTTTACATATTATTTAAAGCCAGATGAGGTAATAGGATGGCTCATAGACCACCCTATGACCCAGGCAGCTGGATCATAGGATGGTCTAGCGCCCCCAGTGGCCATTTATTTGTTAACAGAAACACAATATTGAAGAGATGTAATACCACATATCAACCGGAAGAGGGCACCAACAGCCCAGCAGGCCGCTGATCCGCCCTGATTGGAGGATTTGAACAGTTTCCATGGATCCGGGCTTCAACAGAACCGAGTTCAGGTCAGAGTTGTGTGTTGGTGGAGAATCGGTTCTGTTGGGTTTTCAGCCTGAGCTGATCTGAAACCAGCAGAAACTCCATCAGTCTGAGGCTCCAGGTCAGCAGGAGTCTGACCGCTTCATGTTTCGCTCATTAAACTCTAAAACATCTGCAGTAAATATGAAATATTTCGTCCAGACTAAATGACACTCAGATTCACTTCATAATTTGTTTATTATACAGGATAAACATTAAAATATGGAAATGAAACATGTAAGGGATTTACATTCAAAGATTAAAATAAAATCACATTGAATTGTTTATGTTCAGTTTCTCTGTGAGATCAACAGCGGTCGATGTTCTCCATCTCTTCCCTTTGGGTGGAGCAGGTCAGTGAACCACGTCACTTTACTGTCTCATAACTTGATCCTTGAACGTTTTGCAGCAGATATTCTTCACTTGTCTGAAAGAAATCAGTCCAAAAATAATCCAAAATATATAGAGATATTTGCTTTTTGTTGATGCAAAATAGCAAGAAATTTAACAAACATGATAAATGATTTTAAATGTTTAGATCATATGTTTTATAGATCTACCAGAGAGGAGCTGCAGTTCTGAGGCGAAGTCTCTTGGTTTGACTGAGATCTTAGACGATTTCTAACATGACAACCTGTTGTGTTACGCAACATCATCAGCAGAGGATAATGTTGAAGGAATAATGTAGCAAATATGATCAAAAAGGTTTTTTCATATGTACCTTTTTCCTTTTTATGCAATAGGTGAAAAGACCTGCAGCAGCAATGATGACCAGAGTGGCAGCAATAATACCCCCAATCACCGGTCCAACCCAAAGCTTCGCTGTTCCTGAAAACCAGCAATAATTCAAAATATTTATCATCATGAAAACTTCATAAAACAGAAATTAACCCAGAGAAACAGATGTGATCAGGTAAAGCCTCACTCTAATCCAGAGCCTAATCCTAATTTCCACCAGAAGGAGGGAATTTATTAATAAATCTGTTTCCTGGCTGCTTTCAGCTCTGATGTTGATCAGAACTGAGGAACTGAGCTGCATGTTCCTCAGACTCTGATTCTTTTACCTGCGTTGCGACACGTGAGGCGCTGGGAGTCCAGAGCTTTTCTCTGCTTGCTGACGGGGTTTTGTGCCTGGCAGCTGTAGGTGGAGGAATCCTCCGCCTGGATGTGCAGCGGCAGAGCGAGGACGGAGACGCTCTGGTTGCTGATGCAGCTGACGTTGGCGTTTCCTCTGAACCAGGTCAGGTTCACTCCAGGCCCGTTGTCCACTGAACAGGTCAGGCTGCAGCCACTGTGGGTTGGTGGAACCGTCAACTTGGTGATGTTGGGAACAGAAACCGGATCTGAAGGAGAAGAAACCATGAAGTTCCCACAAAACAACATCCAATGCAAAAGCAATGAGAAAATAATCAGAGGAGCTGTCAGAAGTTTTCTGTTTTCATCCCATTTTCCAAAAAGGAAATCATGAATTTGAACTTTAGTTGAATTAATGTGTTTCTGTCATTTTTTGGCTGAAACCAAAATGAAGGTAAATAATCAATCAATCCCTGAGTTCAGATTTAGTCTGCAGGATAAATTCAAAGTTTAACATTTTAAACATCCAGAACTGACGATGAAAGGCTGGTTTTTCATACCATTAGTTAGGATATTAAAACAAATTTAAAAATTTCCCAGAAGTTTTTGCTTGGTGTTTTTTTTTTTTTTTTTTTTTTTTTTTTTGCCAACTTGTTTCTGGTTTTCTGCTGAGTGGAAAAACTCTTTGAACCTGTCAGGTTGCTGGGAGTTATAGTTACAGTTCCTACACTGATGAGCTTTTATTTCTGATCATCTTGACTTCAAACCTTTCAAAGATTACATCATGCATAATGTTAACACTGAAGGAAGCAGAAAAAACACTGAAAATGGGACAAACTGAGGATCAGGAGCTCAGAACATGAGGCAGGAGAAATAGAAAATAAATGGTACAGAAGAAAAGTTAGTGACAATCAGCTGTAAACCTCTGGACTAAAGTAATTTATGTTTTATGCTGAACTGTTCACAGATATATGTGATGCAGTTTCCATCATCTGCTCCTCTGCAGACAGGATTTCTTCTGTTTCCATTGGCAGCAGAAATACTCCACTCTCTATGATATGGTCAATAAAAATGTTCTGGAAAAGTATTAATAAAAACAGTTTTAAAATGATTAACCACAGTAGTTTTATGAGGCAAAGAGTTATTTTACCAGGAGTGTTGAGATTAAGATCACATTATTATTATTTTTAGTAATTTTGTAGAAAAGCTTCATGAGTTTCAGTGGATCCATAATACTTACCGAACACGCTGACGTCGTACATTTCTGAAATGTATGGATATCCACCCTTCAATATCCTAAAATAATATTTTCCACTGAAGCTTTTTGTGATCTGAGGGATTGTCAGGTCTCCATTAGTTAGATTGAGAATCACATTATCAAAAATATCTCCATGATGACTGTGGCGTTTTTTATTGTTGGCGATTTCTCTTTCAGGACACAGTTTGCCGAATGACCAGGAGACAACATTATTCTCCTCCAGTTTTTGCAGTTTGGATCTCAGAGTAACATTGGAGCCCACCGAATATTCACATAACCATCTGAAAAATCAGAAACACAATGTTAATTTATTATTTTGAGTGATTCTTTTTTTTTAACATCCTTTATTTAAGAACGTTATGAATCCAACACACATGCATATTTATACTTGCACTTACAAAGGACAACAGAAAAGCGAGCGAGACAAAAAGGTTCTCAGCAAACATTTAAATCCATTTCTCAGAAAGTTTCTCATGGCTCACATGACAGATAGGTGAACATATCCAGACTAACAGCTTTTAATAACCCATAGGACTTTGATGCTATGGGTTAGCATAGCATTATAATGCTATGGGTTAGCATAGCATTATAAGGCTATGGGTTAGCATAGCATTATAAGGCTATGGGTTAGCATAGCATTATAATGCTATGGGTTAGCATAGCATTATAAGGCGATGGGTTAGCATAGCATTTTCATGCTATAGGTCAGCATAGCATTTTCATGCTATGGGTTAGCATAGCATTATAAGGCTATGGGTTAGCATAGCATTTTCATGCTATAGGTTAAGATAGCATTATAAGGCTATGGGTTAGCATAGCATTTTCATGCTATAGGTTAGCATAGCATTATAAGGCTATGGGTTAGCATAGCATTATAAGGCTATGGGTTAGCATAGCATTATAATGCTATGGGTTAGCATAGCATTATAAGGCGATGGGTTAGCATAGCATTTCATGCTATAGGTCAGCATAGCATTTTCATGCTATGGGTTAGCATAGCATTATAAGGCTATGGGTTAGCATAGCATTATAAGGCTATGGGTTAGCATAGCATTTCCATGCTATAGGTTAGCATAGCATTATAAGGCTATGGGTTAGCATAGCATTTTCATGCTATAGGTTAGCATAGCATTATAAGGCTATGGGTTAGCATAGCATTATAAGGCTATGGGTTAGCATAGCTGAAGTCCACACTCTCAGTGTATGAACCTCATTCTGTATGGGGTCCATTTTCACATGAAGTTTTGCTGTTATTCTTTGCATTATATTCACATTCTTTCCTCAGTCTTTCTGCTATTGTTGAAGGGTGGGAGGCAAAGCTTGAGCAGCACAGAGTTATCATTTTCCTTGCAACCAGCAACAGAATCTGTAGTAACTGGACGTCAAACCCAGTTTTTAATGCAGTGGGTTCAGTGGAAACGTCGACTAAAATATTTATTGAATTTCTGTCTGAACTCCCTGCCAGAACAGAATCAGCCCCAAAATATGTGAGTGATTCCCAATCTGGTGACAATTCCTCCAATTGTTCCTCCAATTGTTGGTTTAGAAACACTGAAAGGTGTTTTGAAGAATCTTATTCTTAATTTCCTGTCAAATTTCTTCCAACCTGGACTACAGGTGATCTTCAACATTAATTTCTAGTTACCACTTTGCTTTGTATCTATAGAACTGTCAGAGAAATGCATCTGTACATGTTTATATACATTAGATATAATCTCCCTATTATTATTATTTTTAATAAATCTGTAGAAAAGCTTCATGAGTTTCAGTGGATCCAAAATACTTACCGAACACGCTGACATCATATGTTCCTGAAATGTATGGATATCCACCCTTTAATATCCTAAAATAATATTTTCCACTAAAGCTTTTTGTGATCTGAGGGATTGTCAGGTCTCCATTAGTTAGATTAAGAATCACATTATCAAAAATATCTCCATGATGACTGGAGTTTTTTTATTGTTGGCGATTTCTCTTTCAGGACACAGTTTGCCGAATGACCAGGAGACAACATGATCCTCCTCCAGTTTTTCCAGTTTGGATCTCAGAGTAGCATTGGAGCCCACCGGAAGATCCAGTTCAACAGCATCATTGTTTCTGAACAATAGGAGAAAAATATAATTTACATTATAAGTGCAATAAAACTATAAATGAAGCTAAAAACAGGATTCCAGTCTTTCTTTCATTGCGTGTTTTTGTCATTTATGTTTCTCACCTTTGACCTCCAGTTCCACGATGTGGTGAGAGATTTTTCTCCCTTCTCTGGAAAAAAACCCCTTAAAAGTTCCTTTGTCACAAAGATTGAGGTTTGAAATTGTGATTGATCCAGTTTTTACATCCGTATCCAGGCGACCTTCAAATCTGGTTCTGTTCATTTTCTTGATCTCTCCAGTCACATCTATTATTTTCTCAGTTTGATTATTTGCATGAAAGTCCAGTAATAGGAACTAATCTGAGGTCCAGGGATGTTTGGTTGGAAGGTGACATTTTGTCCTTCAAACTTTGTAATTGCAGTTTCCAGAAAAGGCAGAAAACCTAAAAGGAAAACATATTTGAGAATTTTAAAGGAAATTATTAAAATTGCTGTAACAGATAACAGGAATTAAATATGATAAGATATGAAGTTATGGTTCGCTGATTTAATCACCAAGAGTTGCTCTTAATTTTTATTTTAACTTTTAGATTCAAATATTACATTTAGAATAAATGCATTCAGGATTTAATGTTATGAATAGATTGGATCCAACATGAAGGAAGTTGGTGATGAAATATTTATTCATCAGGTTGATAGAAATGATTCAAAGCTGAGCAAAATTGACAGAAAATGAAAATAAACGCAAACACTGAAACAAACCAGGATCTGACATTTAAAATAACTCAATTCATTGTCCATAACAATAAAAAGGTTTTATTTACTTAACGTCAGAATGAAATGTAGTCGGCCTCATTTCTTCTCCTCCCTGTAAAACAGAAACATTGATAACCTGAAAATGACGGCCTTAAATACTGAGGAGGCTGAATGCAGACAGAAAGACCTGCAGCCTGTCGACAGGCTAATGAGCTAACAGGCTAGTGAGCAAACAAGCTGAAGAGCTAACAGGCTGATGAGCTAACAGGCTGAAGAGATAACAGGCTGATGAGATAACAGGCTGATGAGATAACAGGCTGAAGAGCAAACAGGCTAATGAGCTAATAGCTGATGAGCTAACAAGCTGATGAGCTAACAGGCTGATGAGCTAACAGGCTGTTGACTAACAGGCTGTTAACTAACAGGCTGATGAGCTAACAGGCTGTTGACTAACAGGCTGATGAGCTAACAGGCTGTTGACTAACAGGCTGATGAGCTAACAGGCTAATGACCTAACAGGCTGTTAACTAACAGGCTGATGAGCTAACAGGCTGTTAACTAGCAGGCTGATGAGCTAACAGGCTAATGACCTAACAGGCTGTTAACTAACAGGCTGATGAGCTAACAGGCTGTTAACTAACAGGCTGATGAGCTAACAGGCTGTTAACTAATAGGCTAATAAGCTAACAGGCTGTTAACTACAGGCTGATGAGCTAACAGGCTGTTGACTAACAGGCTGATGAGCTAACAAGCTGATGAGCTAACAGGCTGATGAGCTAACAAGCTGAAGAGCTAACAGGCTGATGAGCTAAAAGGCTAATGAGCTAACAGGCTGTTAACTAACAGGCTGATGAGCTAACAGGCTGTTAACTAACAGGCTGATGAGCTAACAAACTAATGAGCTAACAGGCTGTTAACTAACAGGCTGATGAGCTAACAAGCTGAAGAGCTAACAGGCTGT
The DNA here is from genome assembly GCF_027474105.1 of Poeciliopsis prolifica. Taxonomy (NCBI): domain Eukaryota; kingdom Metazoa; phylum Chordata; class Actinopteri; order Cyprinodontiformes; family Poeciliidae; genus Poeciliopsis; species Poeciliopsis prolifica. The sequence continues at coordinate 13,116 of NW_026562477.1, read as the reverse complement.
TAACTAACAGGCTGATGAGCTAACAGGCTGTTAACTAACAGGCTGATGAGCTAACAGGCTGTTAAAAACAGGCTGATGAGCTAACAGGCTAATGAGCTAACAGGCTGTTAACTAACAGGCTGATGAGCTAACAGGCTAATGAGCTAACAGGCTGTTAACTAACAGGCTGATGAGCTAACAGGCTGTTGACTAACAGGCTGATGAGCTAACAGGCTAATGAGCTAACAGGCTGTTAACTAACAGGCTGATGAGCTAACAGGCTGTTGACTAACAGGCTGATGAGCTAACAGGCTAATGAGCTAACAGGCTGATGAGCTAACAGGCTGTTAACTAACAGGATAATAAGCTAACAGGCTGTTGACTAACAGGCTGATGAGCTAACAGGCTAATGAGCTAACAGGCTGATGAGCTAACAGGCTGTTGACTAACAGGCTGATGAGCTAACAGGCTAATGAACTAACAGGCTGTTAACTAACAGGCTGATGAGCTAACAGGCTGTTGACTAGCAGGCTGATGAGCTAAAAGGCTAATGAGCTAACAGGCTGTTAACTAGCAGGCTGATGAGCTAACAGGCTAATGAGCTAACAGGCTGTTAACTAACAGGCTGATGAGCTAACAGGCTGTTAACTAATAGGCTAATAAGCTAACAGGCTGTTGACTAACAGGCTGATGAGCTAACAGGCTAATGACCTAACAGGCTGTTAACTAACAGGCTGTTAACTAACAGGCTGATGAGCTAACAGGCTGTTGACTAACAGGCTGTTAACTAACAGGCTGATGAGCTAACAGGCTGTTGACTAACAGGCTGATGAGCTAACAGGCTGTTGACTAACGGGCTGATGAGCTAACAGGCTAATGACCTAACAGGCTGTTAACTAACAGGCTGATGAGCTAACAGGCTGTTAACTAGCAGGCTGATGAGCTAACAGGCTAATGACCTAACAGGCTGTTAACTAACAGGCTGATGAGCTAACAGGCTGTTAACTAACAGGCTGATGAGCTAACAGGCAGTTAACTAATAGGCTAATAAGCTAACAGGCTGTTAACTAACAGGCTGATGAGCTAACAGGCTGTTGACTAACAGGCTGATGAGCTAACAGGCTGTTGACTAACAGGCTGATGAGCTAAGAGGCTAATGACCTAACAGGCTGTTAACTAACAGGCTGATGAGCTAACAGGCTGTTAACTAGCAGGCTGATGAGCTAACAGGCTAATGACCTAACAGGCTGTTAACTAACAGGCTGATGAGCTAACAGGCTGTTAACTAACAGGCTGATGAGCTAACAGGCTGTTAACTAATAGGCTAATAAGCTAACAGGCTGTTGACTAACAGGCTGATGAGCTAACAGGCTAATGACCTAACAGGCTGTTAACTAACAGGCTGTTAACTAACAGGCTGATGAGCTAACAGGCTGTTGACTAACAGGCTGTTAACTAACAGGCTGATGAGCTAACAGGCTGTTGACTAACAGGCTGATGAGCTAACAGGCTGTTGACTAACAGGCTGATGAGCTAACAGGCTGTTGACTAACAGGCTGATGAGCTAACAGGCTGTTGACTAACAGGCTGATGAGCTAACAGGCTAATGACCTAACAGGCTGTTAACTAACAGGCTGATGAGCTAACAGGCTGTTAACTAGCAGGCTGATGAGCTAACAGGCTAATGACCTAACAGGCTGTTAACTAACAGGCTGATGAGCTAACAGGCTGTTAACTAACAGGCTGATGAGCTAACAGGCTGTTAACTAATAGGCTAATAAGCTAACAGGCTGTTAACTAACAGGCTGATGAGCTAACAGGCTGTTGACTAACAGGCTGATGAGCTAACAGGCTGTTGACTAACAGGCTGATGAGCTAACAGGCTAATGACCTAACAGGCTGTTAACCTTCAGGCTGATGAGCTAACAGGCTGTTAACTAGCAGGCTGATGAGCTAACAGGCTAATGACCTAACAGGCTGTTAACTAACAGGCTGATGAGCTAACAGGCTGTTAACTAACAGGCTGATGAGCTAACAGGCTGTTAACTAATAGGCTAATAAGCTAACAGGCTGTTGACTAACAGGCTGATGAGCTAACAGGCTAATGACCTAACAGGTTGTTAACTAACAGGCTGTTAACTAACAGGCTGATGAGCTAACAGGCTGTTGACTAACAGGCTGTTAACTAACAGGCTGATGAGCTAACAGGCTGTTGACTAACAGGCTGATGAGCTAACAGGCTAATGAGCTAACAGGCTGTTGACTAACAGGCTGATGAGCTAACAGGCTGTTGACTAACAGGCTGATGAGCTAACAGGCTGTTGACTAACAGGCTGATGAGCTAACAGGCTAATGACCTAACAGGCTGTTAACTAACAGGCTGATGAGCTAACAGGCTGTTAACTAGCAGGCTGATGAGCTAACAGGCTAATGACCTAACAGGCTGTTAACTAACGGCTGATGAGCTAACAGGCTGTTAACTAACAGGCTGATGAGCTAACAGGCTGTTAACTAATAGGCTAATAAGCTAACAGGCTGTTGACTAACAGGCTGATGAGCTAACAGGCTAATGACCTAACAGGCTGTTAACTAACAGGCTGATGAGCTAACAGGCTGTTGACTAACAGGCTGTTAACCAACAGGCTGATGAGCTAACAGGCTGTTGACTAACAGGCTGATGAGCTAACAGGCTAATGAGCTAACAGGCTGTTGACTAACAGGCTGATGAGCTAACAGGCTGTTGACTAACAGGCTGATGAGCTAACAGGCTGTTGACTAACAGGCTGATGAGCTAACAGGCTAATGACCTAACAGGCTGTTAACTAACAGGCTGATGAGCTAACAGGCTGTTAACTAGCAGGCTGATGAGCTAACAGGCTAATGACCTAACAGGCTGTTAACTAACAGGCTGATGAGCTAAGAGGCTGTTAACTAACAGGCTGATGAGCTAACAGGCTGTTAACTAATAGGCTAATAAGCTAACAGGCTGTTAACTAACAGGCTGATGAGCTAACAGGCTGTTGACTAACAGGCTGATGAGCTAACAGGCTGTTGACTAACAGGTGATGAGCTAACAGGCTAATGACCTAACAGGCTGTTAACTAACAGGCTGATGAGCTAACAGGCTGTTAACTAGCAGGCTGATGAGCTAACAGGCTAATGACCTAACAGGCTGTTAACTAACAGGCTGATGAGCTAACAGGCTGTTAACTAACAGGCTGATGAGCTAACAGGCTGTTAACTAATAGGCTAATAAGCTAACAGGCCGTTGACTAACAGGCTGATGAGCTAACAGGCTAATGACCTAACAGGCTGTTAACTAACAGGCTGATGAGCTAACAGGCTGTTGACTAACAGGCTGTTAACTAACAGGCTGATGAGCTAACAGGCTGTTGACTAACAGGCTGATGAGCTAACAGGCTAATGAGCTAACAGGCTGTTGACTAACAGGCTGATGAGCTAACAGGCTGTTGACTAACAGGCTGATGAGCTAACAGGCTGTTGACTAACAGGCTGATGAGCTAACAGGCTAATGACCTAACAGGCTGTTAACTAACAGGCTGATGAGCTAACAGGCTGTTAACTAGCAGGCTGATGAGCTATAGGCTAATGACCTAACAGGCTGTTAACTAACAGGCTGATGAGCTAACAGGCTGTTAACTAATAGGCTAATAAGCTAACAGGCTGTTAACTAACAGGCTGATGAGCTAACAGGCTGTTGACTAACAGGCTGATGAGCTAACAGGCTGTTGACTAACAGGCTGATGAGCTAACAGGCTAATGACCTAACAGGCTGTTAACTTACAGGCTGATGAGCTAACAGGCTGTTAACTAGCAGGCTGATGAGCTAACAGGCTAATGACCTAACAGGCTGTTAACTAACAGGCTGATGAGCTAAACAGGCTGTTAACTAACAGGCTGATGAGCTAACAGGCTGTTAACTAATAGGCTAATAAGCTAACAGGCTGTTGACTAACAGGCTGTTGAGCTAACAGGCTAATGACCTAACAGGCTGTTGACTAACAGGCTGATGAGCTAACAGGCTGTTAACTAACAGGCTGATGAGCTAACAGGCTGTTAACTAGCAGGCTGATGAGCTAACAGGCTAATGAGCTAACAGGCTGTTAACTAACAGGCTGATGAGCTAACAGGCTGTTGACTAACAGGCTGATGAGCTAACAGGCTAATGAGCTAACAGGCTGTTAACTAATAGGCTAATAAGCTAACAGGCTGTTGACTAACAGGCTGATGAGCTAACAGGCTAATGACCTAACAGGCTGTTAACTAACAGGCTGTTAACTAACAGGCTGATGAGCTAACAGGCTGTTGACTAACAGGCTGTTAACTAACAGGCTGATGAGCTAACAGGCTAATGACCTAACAGGCTGTTAACTAACAGGCTGATGAGCTAACAGGCTGTTGACTAAACAGGCTGATGAGCTAACAGGCTAATGAGCTAACAGGCTGTTGACTAACAGGCTGATGAGCTAACAGGCTGTTGACTAACAGGCTGATGACCTAACAGGCTGTTAACTAACAGGCTGATGAGCTAACAGGCTGTTAACTAACAGGCTGATGAGCTAACAGGCTAATGAGCTAACAGGCTGTTAACTAACAGGCTGATGAGCTAACAGGCTGTTGACTAACAGGCTGATGAGCTAACAGGCTGTTGACTAACAGGCTGATGAGCTAACAGGCTAATGACCTAACAGGCTGTTAACTACAGGCTGATGAGCTAACAGGCTGTTAACTAGCAGGCTGATTAGCTAACAGGCTGTTAACTAACAGGCTGATGAGCTAACAGGCTGTTAACTAGCAGGCTGATGAGCTAACAGGCTAATGAGCTAACAGGCTGTTAACTAACAGGCTGATGAGCTAACAGGCTAATGACCTAACAGGCTGTTAACTAACAGGCTAATGAGCTAACAGGCTGTTAACTAACAGGCTGATGAGCTAACAGGCTGTTAACTAATAGGCTAATAAGCTAACAGGCTGTTGACTAACAGGCTGATGAGCTAACAGGCTAATGACCTAACAGGTTGTTAACTAACAGGAAGCGGCACAGCGGGCGAGGGAGAACAACTGGGAAAGGTACATAAACTAAAATAACAAAAAAACATCTGAAACAAAGAAAAAGAGAAACGACCAGTGACTTCACCAAAATAAGAAACAAAATGCAAACTGGAATAACTAAGAAAGGTCTAGCCAAAGTGAAACAGAAACATAAAAGAGGAAACAAGCAAAACCCAAATAAACAACCAAGATCACAAGTTTAACCCAAACAAGAAGAATTTACAGTTTCATATTTCACTGTTTGGTATTATATTAAAGATTATATTAAAGATTATATTAAAGATTAAATTAAAGATTATATTAAAGATTAAATTCCTCACATTGTCCAGTTCTCTCCTTTGTTTCCTGAAGTTAAATTAAAAAATTGCTAAGAACATTTTATGTTTATGTTTTTACTCATTTTATCTCATGAAATATAAAACAGTTTTTTTCCAGACTAAATATTACTAATGGAGCCTTTGACATAAAAATCCAATCAGCTGCTGGAACTTTTCCTGTTCTGGTTCAATCCTGACATCATCATTATTCTAAACATCCATGTTGTCACTGACAGTAAAACTGCAGTTTTGTGTTTCTGTCAGGCTGAGCTGGTTCTGCTCAGCATTTCGACCCACTTTGGTTTCAGACTCTGGACTCTGAACTGGAAACACAAAAAACGCTTTTTAATTGAACTCCTCTGTTGTTCTGTTCTATAAAACTGTTCATAGAGATTAGAGATGGTTTGGAAAACAGGAATCATTTCATTTGTTTTGTTCGTCATGAGAAACAGAAAGAAACCGACTTCATTCACCAGGAATGTTTAGATTCCTCTAAAAAAGACGATGATTTCTGTCCCACTGAGGCTTTCTGTGATCTCTGTAACGCCACTGATATTAATATTTCTTGATGGAGTGAAACCTAATTAATAGCTGAAAAATAAAATAAGTGAATATTGTGACCGAGGTGCAGCATTAAATTTGCAGTTTGAATAATTTGTATAAATGCATTAATTCCTCTGAAATGTGTTAAAACACAGAATGAGATAAATGTGACTCTTTAATGTTCGACATTTAAAAGACATAAAAAAAGCCCCAGCAGCTCAAATTTAATCCAGATTAACCGTCTGAGACGCAGTTTGGCAAAAAATCTACTGATGAGAAACAAAAGTTTTACTTTTGTTCATGAAGTTTGTCCTGAAAAATGAGTTTTCCTTCCTGTTGACGACATGAAGATGATGAACATAAATCATTATCCAGAAAAAAGTTTATTTGACTCCTGATAAATTTAAAGAGGAATTTAAAAACTGTCAGTAGAGAAACATTTGTTGGCTTTACTGTTCAGATGTTTCCTTAATATTATTATTCTGTGTCTGTTTTCTGTTAGTTTATTCAGTTTAGATTAGACTTCAATGTCACATAATTAATTGAACTTTTAATCGGGTCTAAAAGGAGAATCAGTCGAATGAAGAGGAAGCTGGAAATTCATCAGCTGATTAACAGAAATGAAAAAACTGAATCAGTTTCATATATTTTATTGTTTTGTTTCTCAGATTCAGCAACAAACTGCAGAAAATGCAAATCAAACCATTTTAAAACATTTTCAAACACAAAGTTTGAGTTTTTTTACCTAAACATGTAAAACCTTCAAATAATATAAAAACAATTTATTTTAATTTGACAAAGTCCTGAATTCAAACTGTCAGTTTCTAAGTTTCTGTGATGAATCTTTTTCTACAATGTTAAATATTTCTAATGGTGAAAACATCAAAACTCTTCAATGTTTATAATAGGAAATAATCTGAGATAAATATAGATTATTAATTTTCCTAATCAATCAGAAAAATGTCATAAACAGTTCAGATTCATATTAAAACGATAAAAGACAAACATACCTTTAGCTGGTTTGTCTTATTTCAGCCGCTGAGATTTGAACAGGAAGAAGAGAATCTGTTTCTGCCGTCACTTTCACTTTGAAACGTCTTTTAAAGGCTTTTTGCTGAGTCAGCAAAACGGCCACGACCCGGTTCTTGGGGAGAAACCCGGTTCTGCTGAGACCCGGTTCTGCTGAGACCAGGTCTGCTGAGACCCGGTTCTGTTGAGACCCGGTTCTGTTGAGAAGAAACCCGGTTCTGCTGAGACCCGGTTCTGTTCAGACCCGGTTCTGTTGAGACCCGCTTCTGTTGGACCCGGTTCTGCTGAGACCCGGTTCTGCTGAGACCAGGTTCTGTTGAGACCCGGTTCTGTTGAGACCCGGTTCTGTTGAGACCCGGTTCTGCTGAGAAGGTTCTGCTGAGACCCGGTTCTGTGAGAACCGGTCTGTTGAGAAGAAACCGGTTCTGCTGAGACCCGGTTCTGTTGAGAAGAAACCGGTTCTGTTGAGACCCGGTTCTGTTGAGACCCGGTTCTGCTGAGACCAGGTTCTGTTGAGACCCGGTTCTGCTGAGACCCGGTTCTGTTGAGACCGGTTCTGTTGAGACCCGGTTCTGTTGAGAAGAAACCCGGTTCTGTTGAGACCCGGTTCTGTTGAGACCCGGTTCTGTTGAGACCCGGTTTCTGTGAGAAGAAACCCGGTTCTGTTGAGACCCGGTTCTGTTGAGACCCGGTTCTGTTGAGACCCGGTTCTGGTGAGACCCGGTTCTGTTGAGACCCGGTTCTGTTGAGAAGAAACCCGGTTCTGGTGAGACCCGGTTCTGCTGAGACCCGGTTCTGTTGAGGACCCGGTTCTGCTGAGACCCGGTTCTGCTGAGACCCGGTTCTGTTGAGACCCGTTCTGTTGAGATCCGGTTCTGGTGAGACCCGGTTCTGGTGAGACCCGGTTCTGCTGAGACCCGGTTCTGCTGAGACCCAGTTCTGTTGAGACCCGGTTCTGTTCAGGAGAAACCCGGTTCTGTTGAGACCTGGTTCTGTTGAGACCCGGTTCTGTCAGGAGAAACCCGGTTCTGTGAGACCCGGTTCTGTGAGACCCGGTTCTGCTGAGACCCGGTTCTGTTGAGACCCGGTTCTGGTGAGACCCGGTTCTGTGAGACCCGTTCTGTGTGAGACCCGGTTCTGGTGAGACCGGTTTTGTTGAGACCAGGTTCTGTTGAGACCCGGTTCTGGTGAGACCCGGTTCTGCTGAGACCCGGTTCTGTTGAGAGGTTCTGGTGAGACCCGGTTTTGTTGAGACCAGGTTCTGTGAGACCCGGTTCTGCTGAGACCCGGTTCTGCTGAGACCAGGTTCTGTGAGACCCGGTTCTGTTGAGACCCGGTTCTGTTGAAAAGAAACCCGGTTCTGTTGAGACCGGTTCTGTTGAGACCCGTTCTGTTCAGGAGAAACCGGTTCTGCTGAACCCGGTTCTGTTGAGACCCGGTTCTGTTGAGACCCGGTTTCTGCTGAGACCCGGTTCTGCTGAGACCCGGTTCATTTGAGACCCGGTTCTGGTGAGACCCGGTTCTGGTGAGACCCGGTTCTGTTGAAAAGAAACCCGGTTCTGTTGAGACCCGGTTCTGTTGAGACCCGGTCTGTTCAGGAGAAACCCGGTTCTGCTGAAACCCGGTTCTGCTGAGACCAGGTTCTGTTGAGACCCGTTCTGTTGAGACCCGGTTCTGTTGAAAAGAAACCCGGTTCTGTTGAGACCCGGTTCTGTTGAGACCCGGTTCTGTTCAGGAGAAACCCGGTTCTGCTGAAACCCGGTTCTGTTGAGACCCGGTTCTGTTGAGACCCGGTTTGCTGAGACCCGGTTCTGCTGAGACCAGGTTCTGTTGAGACCCGGTTCTGTTCAGGAGAAACCCGGTTCTGTGAGACCCGGTTCTGTTCAGGAGAGAAACCCGGTTCTGCTGAGACCGGTTCTGGTGAGACCCAGTTCTGGTGAGACCCGGTTCTGTTGAGACCGGTTCTGTTCAGGAGAAACCCGGTTCTGCTGAGAACCCGGTTCTGAGACCCGGTTCTGTTGAGACCCGGTTCTGCTGAGACCAGGTTCTGTTGAGACCCGGTTCTGTTGAGAAGAAACCCGGTTCTGGTGAGACCAGGTTCTGTTGAGACCCGGTTCTGTTGAGACCGGTTGTTGAGACCCGGTTCTGTTCAGGAGAAACCAGGTTCTGTTGAGACCCGGTTCTGTTGAGACCCGGTTCTGTTGAGACCCGGTTCTGCTGAGACCAGGTTCTGTTGAGACCCGGTTCTGTTGAGAAGAAACCCGGTCTGGTTGAGACCAGGTTCTGTTGAGACCCGGTTCTGTTGAGGACCCGGTTCTGTTGAGACCCGGTTCTGCTGAGACCAGGTTCTGTTGAGACCCGGTTCTGTGAGAAGAAACCCGGTTCTGGTGAGACCCGGTTCTGTTGAGACCCGGTTCTGGTGAGACCCGGTTCTGTTGAGACCCGGTTCTGCTGAGACCCGGTTCTGTTCAGGAGAAACCCGGTTCTGTTGAGAAGAAACCCGGTTCTGGTGAGACCCGGTTCTGTTGAGACCGGTTCTGCTGAGACCCTGTTCTGTTGAGACCCGGTTCTGTTGAGACCCGGTTCTGCTGAGACCCGGTTCTGCTGTGACCCGGTTCTGTTGAGACCGGTTCTGTTGAGACCAGGTTCTGTTGAGACCCGGTTCTGCTGAGACCCGGTTTCTGCTGAGACCCGGTTCTGTTGAGAAGAAACCCGGTTCTGGTGAGACCCGGTTCTGCTGAGACCGGATCTGCTGAGACCCGGTTCTGTTCAGGAGAAACCCGGTTCTGGTGAGACCCGGTTCTGCTGAGACCCGGTTCTGCTGAGACCAGGTTTCTGTTGAGACCCGGTTCTGTTCAGGAGAAACCCGGTTCTGTTGAGAAGAAACCGTTCTGCTGGACCCGGTTCTGCTGAGACCAGGTTCTGCTGAGACCGGTTCTGTTGAGACCCGGTTCTGTTGAGAAGAAACCCGGTTCTGCTGAGACCCGGTTCTGTTGAGACCCGCTTCTGTTGAGACCCGGTTCGCTGAGACCCGGTTCTACTGAGACCAGGTTCTGTTGAGACCCGGTTCTGTTGAGACCCGGTTCTGTTGAGACCCGGTTCTGCTGAGACCCGGTTCTGTTGAGACCCGGTTTGCTGAGACCCGGTTCTGTGAGACCCGGTTCTGTTGAGACCCGTTCTGTTGAGACCCGGTTCTGGTGAGACCCGGTTCTGTTGAGACCGGTTCTGTTGAGAAGAAACCCGGTTCTGTTGAGACCCGGTTCTGTGAGACTCGGTTCTGCTGAGACCCGGTTCTGTTGAGACCCGGTTCTGGTGAGACCCGGTTCTGCTGAGACCCGGTTCTGTTGAGACCGGTTCTGCTGAGACCGGTTCTGCTGAGACCGGTTCTGTTGAGACCCGGTTCTGTTGAGATCCGGTTCTGGTGAGACCCGGTTCTGGTGAGACCCGGTTCTGCTGAGACCCGGTTCTGCTGAGACCCGGTTCTGTTGAGACCCGGTTCTGTTGAGACCCGGTTCTGTTCAGGAGAAAACCCGGTTCTGTTGAGACCCGGTTATGTTGAGACCCGGTTCTGTTCAGGAGAAACCCGGTTCTGTTGAGACCCGGTTCTGTTGAGACCCGGTTCTGCTGAGACCCGGTTCTGTTGAGACCGGTTCTGGTGAGACCCGGTTCTGCTGAGACCCGGTTCTGTTGAGACCCGGTTCTGGTGAGACCCGGTTTGTGTTGAGACCAGGTTCTGTTGAGACCCGGTTCTGGTGAGACCCGGTTCTGCTGAGACCCGGTTCTGTTGAGCCCGGTTCTGGTGAGACCCGGTTTTGTTGAGACCAGGTTCTGTTGAGACCCGGTTCTGCTGAGACCCGGTTCTGCTGAGACCAGGTTCTGTTTAGACCCGGTTCTGGTGAGACCCGGTTCTGTTGAGACCCGGTTCTGTCAGGAGAAAACCCGGTCTGCTGAAACCCGGTTCTGCTGAGACCAGGTTCTGTTGAGACCCGGTTCTGTTGAGACCCGTTCTGTTGAGACCCGGTTCTGTTGAGACCCGGTTCTGTTCAGGAGAAACCCGGTTCTGCTGAAACCCGGTCTGCTGAGACCAGGTTCTGTTGAGACCCGGTTCTGTTGAGACCGGTTCTGCTGAGACCCGGTCTGCTGAGACCAGGTTCTGTTGAGACCCGGTTCTGTTCAGGAGAAACCCGGTTCTGCTGAGACCCGGTTTGGTGAGACCCAGTTCTGGTGAGACCCGGTTCTGTTGAGACCCGGTTCTGTTCAGAGAAACCCGGTTCTGCTGAGACCCGGTTCTGCTGAGAGACCAGGTTCTGTTGAGACCCGGTTCTGTTGAGACCGGTTCTGTTGAGACCCGGTTCTGCTGAGAACCAGGTTCTGTTGAGACCCGGTTCTGTTGAGAAGAAACCCGGTTCTGGTGAGACCCGGTTCTGTTGAGACCCGGTTCTGTTGAGACCCGGTTCTGCTGAGACCAGGTTCTGTTGAGACCCGGTTCTGTTGAGAGAAACCCGGTTCTGGTGAGACCCGGTTCTGTTTAGACCCGGTTCTGGTGAGACCCGGTTCTGTTGAGACCCGGTTCTGCTGAGACCCGGTTCTGTTCAGGAGAAACCCGGTTCTGTTGAGACCCGGTTTGTTGAGACCCGGTTGCTGAGACCGGTTCTGCTGAGACCAGGTCTGTTGAGACGCGGTTCTGTTGAGACCAGGTTCTGTTGAGACCCGGTTCTGCTGAGACCCGGTTCTGCTGAGACCCGGTTTGTTGAGAAGAAACCCGGTTCTGGTGAGACCCGGTTCTGCTGAGACCCGGTTTCTGCTGAGACCCGGTTCTGTTGAGACCGGTTCTGTTCAGGAGAAACCTGGTTCTGTTGAGACCCGGTTCTGGTGAGACCCGGTTCTGCTGAGACCCGGTTCTGTTGAGACCCGGTTCTGTTCAGGAGAACCCGGTTCTGGTGAGACCCGGTTCTGCTGAGACCCGGTTCTGTTGAGACCCGGTTCTGGTGATGCCCGGTTTGTTGAGACTAGGTTCTGTTGAGACCGGTTCTGCTGAGACCCGGTTCTGTTGAGACCCGGTTCTGTTGAGACCCGGTTCTGTTCAGGAGAAACCCGGTTCTGTTGAGACCGGTTATGTTGAGACCCGGTTCTGTTCAGGAGAAACCCGGTTCTGTTGAGACCCGGTTCTGTTGAGACCCGGTTCTGCTGAGACCCGGTCTGTTGAGACCCGGTTCTGGTGAGACCCGGTTCTGCTGAGACCGGTTCTGTTGAGACCCGGTTGGTGAGACCCGGTTTTGTTGAGACCAGTTCTGTTGAGACCCGGTTCTGGTTGAGACCCGGTTCTGGTGAGACCGTTCTGCTGAGACCCGGTTCTGTTCAGGAGAAACCCGGTTCTGTTGAGACCCGGTTCTGCTGAGACCGGTTCTGGTGAGAGACCCGGTTCTGTTGAGAAGAAACCCGGTTCTGCTGAGACCTGGTTCTGCTGAGACCAGGTTCTGTTTGAGACCCGGTTCTGTTGAGACCCGGTTCTGCTGAGACCCGGTTCTGCTGAGACCAGGTCTGTTGAGACCGGTTCTGTTGAGACCCGGTTCTGTTGAGACCCGGTTCTGTTCAGGAGAAACCCGGTTCTGTTGAGACCGGTTCTGTTCAGGAGAAACCCGGTTCTGTTGAGACCCGGTTCTGGTGAGACCGGTTTTTCTGCTGAGACCCGGTTCTGGTGAGACCCGGTTTCTGGTGAGACCCGGTTCTGCTGAGACCTGGTTCTGTTCAGGAGAAACCCGGTTCTGTGAGACCCGGTTGCTGAGAGACCCGGTTCTGTGAGACCCGGTTCTGTTGAGACCCGGTTCTGTTGAGACCCGGTGTGGTGAGACCCGGTTCTGTTGAGACCCGGTTCTGTGAGACCCGGTTTGGGTGAGACCCGGTTCTGGTGAGACCCGGTTCTGTTGAGACCCGGTTCTGTTGAGACCCGGTTCTGGTGAGACCCGGTTCTGGTGAGACCCGGTTCTGCTGAGACCCGGTTTCTGTTCAGGAGAAACCCGGTTCTGTTGAGACCCGGTTCTGGTGAGACCCGGTTCTGCTGAGACCCGGTTCTGTTGAGACCGGTTCTGCTGAGACCCGGTTCTGTGAGACCCGGTTCTGTTGAGACCCGTTCTGCTGAGACCAGGTTTCTGTGAGACCCGGTTCTGTTGAGAAG